>NC_056751.1:665122875-665222875 GCF_019279795.1 Protopterus annectens | reverse complement strand
TGTCCCACATTATGTTTAGCTTTGTCCATATTTGTTTGTGCTAAAAAGTTGAGAGATATGGCCCTGAAAATATTTGTCTGAAGTTTAGTGGACCCTCTCTTTTTGTAGATCATGTGGTAACCTGCTAATGTGGTGGTTCCCTTTATCTTGTGATTGCATTACGTGGGTGCCAGGTAAAATTCCAAGGAGTGTCATTTTTGTTACTTGGAATGGCAGACCTACTAGAGAGAATATGGGGGAATATGTTCTAAGTCTGAGGTCCTGTCTCTGAGATATAGTGATCTTGAAGTTTTTAAGTAGAAAGGAAATAGGTGGTTAAAGTTCCCCTATAAGCACTTTAATGATCTAACTACACGTTTTCAAATTTATTTTTTGCTTGAATCATAGTTTATTTTTTAGACATTTGGAAACCAAAGATTTTGGACTTGCACATGTGACATGGAGCCTTACCAATTGCCTGAATAAAGACATGATAGGTCTCTCTTGTTGCCACAGACTTCCTGATATCATAATACTAGTAGACTAAACCTCTCAAAGATGTCATTATCGTGTCCTGACACTCTGTGATCTAATGTGAGAACCCTTTTCTCCCACCTAATGCTAGATTTTCACAAATCATGCTAATTTCTATTCCTGTCTGAGAACTGTTGATTTACAGATTCCTCAGAATGTTACATGGCCAGTTACTGACCAGAACTGTTATGGTAATACATATGCAAGGAAGTATCAAAATGGGGTCATTGGGATTTTGGGGATAATAAGATACCACATTAATGCTTGTGATCAGGATTTGGAGACCATTATCAAATCTACCAGTTATCTTTTCAGGGGCTTACAGGAAGGAAAATATCCCTGGTAAAAACCAAGTGAAATGCTCCTCATGACGAGCAACGCTAACATTTTGGTGGCATACATTTTGGCCAACATTTCAGACAATATCAGGTGATCCACTGTGGCGACCCCTAACCGGAAAAAGCCAAAAGAAGAAGAAGAAGAAGATCTGTCAAAATGGGATTACATAGCACTCCAATGTATGGTTATGGATCACTAGATGGTTCAGTGATTAAAATTTCTAACTCACAGCTCCAGTAATTTGGGTTCCTTTGTGATCTTTGTTCGCTGTATTTGTTGAGTCTGCATGTTCTTGTGTTTGTATGGGTTTTCTCTAGGTACATGCTGCTTGAAGTCAACTTTGTGGCAGAGAGGGATAAAGCCCTGATTACATTGCAGGTGACCTGGCAAAGAGGGATAAAGCCCTGATTACATTGCAGTTGACCTAGCAGAGAGGGATAAAGCCCTGATTATGTTGCAGGTGACCTGGCAGAGAGGGATAAAGCCCTAATTACATTGCAGGTGACCTGGCAGAGAGGGATAAAGCCCTGATTACTTTGCAGGTGACCTGGCGAAGAGGGATAAAGCCCTGATTACATTGCAGGTGACCTGGCAGAGAGGGATAAAGCCCTAATTACATTGCAGGTGACCTGGCGAAGAGGGATAAAGCCCTGATTATGTTGCAGGTGACCTGGCAGAGAGAGATAAAGCCCTGATTACGTTGTAGTTGACCTGAGCTTGATTGGCAGCTCAGGTACCTGTTATCTCTGGCTGTGGAAGATGACATTGAGAAGCTGTTACCAGCTTAACTAACCTTGGGGATGTAAGGAAGGTGGCTTGATTCATCACAAAGAGTAACACCTAGGGGAGCCCTAAGTTCTACCCAGTGGAGACCAAGCCATCTGGGCCTGTGCAGTCATGGTGCTCATTCCCAGTAAGCTAAGGGGAATCTGGCATGCACATAGGTTCATAGGTAAGTACTAGGCTAAATGCCCCTGTGGGCCATTTTAAGCTTAACAAGTTTCCTTTTCTGAGCTTGAATTAACCAGTCCCATTTGGTTAGAGAATGGCCTTATCCACCCCATGGTCAATAATTGTATATTACCCCTTTCTCCTAATGAAAATAACTGAGATCATACCATAGGCAATTTGATTCATAATATTTTTCAGGAGGACATAGATATATGGTGCAGATATTTTATTTTATTTTATTTTATTTTACATTTGTTGACTGGGCTAGTCTAGCTGGATTTTTGTTACTTGGAATGGCAGACCTACTAGAGAGAATATGGGGGAATATGTTCTAAGTCTGAGGTCCTGTCTCTGAGATATAGTGATCTTGAAGTTTTTAAGTAGAAAGGAAATAGGGGGTTAAATTTCCCCTATAAGCACTTTAATGATCTAACTACACGTTTTCAAATTTATTTTTTGCTTGAATCATAGTTTATTTTTTAGACATTTGGAAACCAAAGATTTTGGACTTGCACATGTGACATGGAGCCTTACCAATTGCCTGAATAAAGACATGATAGGTCTCTCTTGTTGCCACAGACTTCCTGATATCATAATACTAGTAGACTAAACCTCTCAAAGATTTCATTTTCATGTCCTGACACTCTGTGGTCTAATGTGAGAACCCTTTTCTCCCACCTAATGCTAGATTTTCACAAATCATGCTATCTTCTATTCCTGTCTGAGAACTGTTGATTTACAGATTCCTCAGAATGTTACATGGCCAGTTACTGACCAGAACTGTTATGGTAATACATATGCAAGGAAGTATCAAAATGGGGTCATTGGGATTTTGGGGATAGTAAGATACCACATTAATGCTTGTGATCAGGATTTGGAGACCATTATCAACTCTACCAGTTATCTTTTCAGGGGCTTACAGGAAGGAAAATATCCCTGGTAAAAACCAAGTGAAATGCTCCTCATGACGAGCAATGCTAACATTTTGGTGGCATACATTTTGGCCAACATTTCAGACAATATCAGGTGATCCACTGTGGCGACCCCTAACCGGAAAAAGCCAAAAGAAGAAGAAGAAGAAAAAGATCTGTCAAAATGGGATTACATAGCACTCCAATGTATGGTTATGGATCACTAGATGGTTCAGTGATTAAAATTTCTAACTCACAGCTCCAGTAATTTGGGTTCCTTTGTGATCTTTGTTCGCTGTATTTGTTGAGTCTGCATGTTCTTGTGTTTGTATGGGTTTTCTCTAGGTACATGCTGCTTGAAGTCAACTTTGTGGCAGAGAGGGATAAAGCCCTGATTACATTGCAGGTGACCTGGCAAAGAGGGATAAATCCCTGATTACATTGCAGGTGACCTGGCAGAGAGGGATAAAGCCCTGATTATGTTGCAGGTGACCTGGCAGAGAGGGATAAAGCCCTAATTACATTGCAGGTGATCGGGCAGAGAGGGATAAAGCCCTGATTACTTTGCAGGTGACTTGGCGAAGAGGGATAAAGCCCTGATTACATTGCAGGTGACCTGGCAGAGAGGGATAAAGCCCTAATTACATTGCAGGTGACCTGGCGAAGAGGGATAAAGCCCTGATTATGTTGCAGGTGACCTGGCAGAGAGAGATAAAGCCCTGATTACATTGCAGTTGACCTGAGCTTGATTGGCAGCTCAGGTACCTGTTATCTCTGGCTGTGGATGATGACATTGAGAAGCTGTTGCCAGCTTAACTAACCTTGGGGATGTAAGGAAGGTGGCTTGATTCATCACAAAGAGTAACACCTAGGGGAGCCCTAAGTTCTACCCAGTGGAGACCAAGCCATCTGGGCCTGTGCAGTCATGGTGGTCATTCCCAGTAAGCTAAGGGGAATCTGGCATGCACATAGGTTCATAGGTAAGTACTAGGCTAAATGCCCCTGTGGGCCATTTTAAGCTTAGCCAGTTTCCTTTTCTGAGCTTGAGTTAACCAGTCCCATTTGGTTAGAGACTGGCCTTATCCACCCCATGGTCAATAATTATATATTGCCCCTTTCTCCTAATGAAAATAACTGAGATCATACCATAGGCAATTTGATTCATAATATTTTTCAGGAGGACATAGATATATGGTGCAGATATTTTATTTTATTTTATTTTATTTTACATTTGTTGATTGGGCTAGTCTAGCTGGATACATGTCCATTTTCAGTAGAGGCCCAGTGAGATAAGCTCCAAACATAATCAAATTACAAAATAGAAATTACAAAATAAAATTACAAAAAAATAGAAAATTACAAAATAAAAATGCAGTACTTGCACTAATAGCTTTCATATGTAGATAAGCTCAAATCATAGCAAAATTACTATATATAATACTTAAAAGTTTCTAAAGTTCTACTATATAAGATAATTAAATGAAAAGTTTGTCTAAGAAGAGGAAAAGTAGTTTAGAGTCTTTGCATGTGTTTTTAGATTTAAGGAGGTAAGGTACACTTTGAGGTTCTCATGTTGCCATTTGTATGTCAAAGTAGGGGAACATGAGATGAAGGTAGAGAACAAATGATACAAATGAGGGCTGGACTATGGTTAGCTTCTAGGATTGAAGGAAGAGAGGGGACAGAGCCCATAAGGAGGGTATAAGGCAAGAAGAGATAGTAATAAGAAAAGTGAGGTTCAGTCAGGTTTAGAGCAAGGACAGAGCCAATGATTTTTCATAAGTTCTTTGAGGTATTTTTTGTAGAGAGATGTAGATGAGAGAGATGTGAGTGGCATCAGAAGCTTGTTCCATATTTTTCCCACAATGGTAAAAAGGGAGTCTCCAGCTTTGTTATTAGATTTGATATTGGTGATTAGTAACTTGTTAGCTGAACGAAGTGTTGCAAGATTTTTGTATGGGGAGATAAGGTTAGAGAGGATTGGAGTATTATTTGGGTGATGAAGGATTTTTTGTGTGATCACTAGTTGATTGTATACCAGCTGGTTTTGTAGTTCAAACCACCCGAGTTGTTTAAGGTTGTGACAGTGGTGGGTTCTAAAATGGGTGCCAGTGGCAAATCTTGCCATATTGTTATAGCTAGTTTCGAGCTTACTTAGATTAGATTTTGATAGATTGGTATATATAGCAGAAGCATAAAATAGGGTAGAAGAGAGGTGGGTCTGGGCAATGGTGGTTCTAGCTAGAGGTGTGAGGTAAGGTTTAATTCTATACAAGGAGCCAAGTTTTCTATTGACCATCAGTTTAGTATTGTTGATATGATTGTCATAGCTGAGGTTATTATCTATGGTAATGCCCAAGAGACGTGTAGTAGTATGAGGGGAAATAATGGTACTCTTGTTAGAGGTAATTGTGAAATGGATAGATGGCGACTTTTGGGTGGGAGCAAAAAGTAACAATTTTGGGTTTTTTTGGGGTTAAGGAGGAGGCAGTGGTCAGTAAACCAATTTTCAACAGTGTTAAATACTGTTTGGGTAAGAGTTTGAAGAGAGATAGATGAATTAGAAGAACATATTAGAGTCAAATCATCGACATATTGAATACAGGTGGCTTGAGGAAAAACAGTATTGAGATCGTTAATAAAAATGGAAAATAAAAGAGGGCCTAATATAGAGCCTTGAGGGACTCCAATGTTTACGGAGAGGGGTGTTGATAGATTATTATCCCAAAGCACTGCTTGCTGTCTGTTTTTTAGATAGGATGTAAACCAAAGTATTGCTTGAGGGTCAAGAGATTGTGCTTTTAGCACACTGATTAGTAAGTCGTAGTTAACCATATCAAAGGCTTTTGATAGGTCAATAAATAATGCGGAAGACAGAGAATTATTATTTTGATTTTTGTTTATACAGTCGGCAAAAGTTGGCAGGGCAGTGGTTGTACTATGAAAGGGCCTAAAGCCATGCTGGTAGCTGGCAAGTAAATTGTTGTTGATCAGGTGTTGAAGTAGTGGATGATGAATACATTTTTCCATTATTTTGGCAAGTGGGGAGAGTAATGCAATTGGACGGAAATTGGAGATATCAGTGGAGTTGCCTCCTTTATGTAAAGGGATAATGTGGGAGACTTTCCATATCAATGGGATGCTACTTTCTGTGATGGTACAGTTTATAAGGATGGCTATGGGATAAGCTATGACTTTGGAAGCTATTTGAAGATATTCAGCTGGCAGGCAGTCAGCAGAAGGGGTACAAGGCTTAAGTTTTTGAAGGAGTTTGCAGATAAAGGATGTTGGTACAGGTTGTATGTGGAAGGAGGGCACTGGACTGTTTATGTTTTGTAAAGGGTTGGGAGGACTGGGAGGGAGCGTCTTTGCAAGATTCTGAATAATTTCAGTGAAGTAATTATTGAAGGCATCAGCTATTTGTAAAGGATTATCATGAGGAATTGAAGTTGGGGCTGGAGTTTTGAAATGTCCTGGCCGGAGAAGTTTATTGATGCCTGACCAGAACTTTTGTGGATTTTTTGAATGAGATTGTTGAAGGTGGAGATAATAATTTTTTTTTGTCTAAGATAATGTCCTTTTTGGTTGCATTTCTTAGCTGTTTAAAGAGTAGATGGTCTGCATAGCTCTTAGTGGCTCTCCATTTGGCCCATATTTTGTTTCTTAGGAACATTTTTTCCTTGATTTGTTGTGTGAGCCATGGAGCTGCTTTGGTCCTGACTCTGGAGGATCGAAGGGGGGCATGGAGATCCAGGATTTGTAGGAATTTAGTATTAAAGTAAGAAACACAGCTTCATCTAGTTTGAGGTGCTTCAGAGGTGACCAGTTACAGGCTTTTAGTTCATTTTGAAAGCTATCTGCTTGGAAGTGTTTTTTTGTACGGAAGGTTGTAAAGCTGTTATTGGTAGGATAATGAGCCTTTTGCCTTATTATATAGGTTAAAGCATGGTCGCTAATGTTATCAGGTAGTGTTACTGGTATATAGGTTTCAGGATGACTATTTACAATGATCCAGTCAAGAGTGGTTTCTTTATTACTAGGTTTGTGTATTCTTGTGGGGGTGTTTATTAGTTGGGTGAAACCATAAAGATTAATGTGGGTGTTAGGATCAGGGGAGCTACAGGTAGTCCAGTCAATATTAACGTCACCTAGTATGATTGTTTCTTGAGGGAGTAGGGTGGAAAGGCTACTAAGAATTTTTTCAAGAGTATTAGTGTTATTTCCAGGCGGGATATAGGTACAGATTATAAAAATAGATTTAGATTTATTAAGTTGTAGTTTAATAGTAAGGGTTTTGGCATTACTATTTGGAGGTAGAGGTGCATTATAGGATGAAACTAGAAGTTCTGATTTATACAAGATAGCTACACCACCACCCTTTTTGGAAGTACAGTCACATCTGAGGATGTTGTAACCAGGTGGGGTTATTTCTAGGTCTTGAATAGAGGGTTTTAACCAAGTTTCTGTAAGACAAAGGATATCAAATGCATGAACTTGTAGAAGAGCATGTAATTGACTGAGTTTGTTGTTAATGTTACGGATGTTAAGTTGAGCTATTTTGAGAGAGTTACCCAATTGTATGGATGTAGAAATTCTATTAGATGCTTGTGTTTATGCATTATTGATGTTTTGTTGGTTATTATAAATTTGTTGATTAGGGCCAGGATTAGGATGAATATCTCCATCTAATAGAAGATGAATAGGATGTTTTAGTACAGTCGTTATGTTTTTAAAGTACTTGGGAGAGCTTAACTTGCTGGGGAAGTAGGTAATATGAGAAGATCTATGAAACTTTGGGAGTAAGTAAATTGATGTGGAGGTTATATTGCTATGGGAGAGGGAGCTGAGATGTGAGTTTGGTATAGTTTATTGGTGGGGATGTTTATTATTTAGTAGAGAGAAGTGCTCATAGAGGGTTAGGGTGTAGGGTAAAGTTAGGAATAGTAATGAAGAAGTTATAAATAGATAATTTTTAAGGTTAGAGTTATGTAAGAAGGTCATTATAGAAAGTAAGGTTTTGTCAGGTAATGTAAAACGTAAGATAAAGTAATTAAATATGGTGTGTTCTGGTAGTATAGAGGGATAATTGTACCTTAGTAAAAAAGGGTGGGGTTGATTAAGGAGATAAATTAGTTAAGGGAGGAGTTCTTAATTAGAAGTCTAAGGTGATAGGAAGATTAGTTAAGTGGGTGTGGCTTGTTATGTTTAAGTTTAACAGCACTGGGGGTGGGTGTAAATAGGGGGTAGGGTAGGGGAGCGGAGTGAGCCCGCAGGGCGAACGGAGTGGGTTACAGCAGGTAGAGTAATGGGTAGCAGAGACAATCAGAGATGTTGCAGGTTCTAGGTGCAGTGAAGATGGGCAGGGGCAAGTAGAGTTTGGAAGAGCAGGTTGGAGGTAGAGATGGATAGAGGAGAGAGGGAAGATAGAAAAGAAATTATGGAGTTATAGGGTGTAGAAGGAAAGGAATAAGAGCAGCAACACAAAGCAGGAGGTAGAGTAGCTATTTAGTTGATTGTTGGATGGTTTGGAAATCTGATGTAACCTATTTATATGAATTTGTACAGTATCTTAATGATAATACATGGGGTTTGTAATTTAGTCTTAATTTTGATTTGAAGAATATTTCCATTTTGGATGTTAAGCTGAATAAAATGATGATGGCAAATCATCAACTTCATTGTTTAGAAAGGAACTTCATTTCAATTATTTTTAAAATACAACTACTTGTCATCTCCCCCATATAATCAAGAATATTCCTAAATCTAAGTTTTTGAGGGTTACAAGAATTTGTTCCTCTGAAAGTGAACTCAAAACATGTGAGTCAGATTTGTTTGAACATTTTATGTCAGGGGATATAAGTTTGCTGACATTCAAAGGGCACATGATTATACCAGGTCTGCAGCAAGATCAGAGCTGTTAAAATATGGCAAAAAGAAGAGGGCTGATGATCCTTTACATATGGTCACTGGTTCTGGAAGTAATTCTTCAGCCCTTTGTGGCTTAATTGATAAACATTGGGGTATTCTTTAATCTGACAATATGTTGGCACAATTGCTACCAATACTTATAGATAGGGAAAACCATAAGTAATTATTTAAATCATTTTAAAACAAGATTTCTGGTCAGATTTTGCTGCACAACAAATTATTGCAGATGCTCAGTTGGTAGGTTGCTATCCTTGTAGACACTGCTCTGCTTGTAAGGGAGTTATAAAAACAGACATTTTTATTCCAATACAGCCATTCTTTTTGATATTATATGTTTTAATACATGTATTTTGGAATAGGTGATATATTTAGTTGAATGTAGTTGCTCTGCATTTTATGTGGGACAGACTTCTAGACAATTCGAAACTTGGATCTTTGAACATCTTAGTGACATTGGAAATTGTCGTTCATCTAGCACCTTATATAAACATACTCTCAAATATTCTACTGCTTTGTTTAGATTTACTGCTCTAGATAGGATAAGTTAGAAAGGGTTTAATAAGTTAGGTTGGTATGATAAATTAAATAATAAAGAACATAGTTGGATAGTTCATTTGGGTGCTCAGTTTTCTTCTGGCTTGAATGACAGTTTGTAATTGGTGGCTTTATTAAATGGAAGAGTGGTTATATTTCTGGTGTTGGTTGGTTTAATTTATTCATTGTGATGACACATTTGCAAGTTTGTTTAAATGTATTAGTACTGAAGAAGGCCTTTTGGCCAAAGTCAGTATGCTTATTTTGTGTGCAGATAACATAATATAACATAGTAAAACTGTTTTAACTGCTGACGAAGAGTGCTGGCCACTTTTGTTTTTTGTTTTTTGGTGCTTTTTGGACTTTGCACCTTGACATACTTGTGTTGGAGTCTTTCTTGGAAGTGCATAATTTTAGGGGACCCATACATGACAAAGCATTTAGGACCTGCCTCTCTCCATACATAGTACAGGGGGGAGTCCTGGTATAAATTTTCAGTTGCTCATCCATAGATCTAAGTTGCACTTGAATACAGACAGGGGTTGAAGTTTGTTTTATGTGGATATGGAGTCTGTTCCAGATCAATGGTATTTTCTGCAAGATATACCAATTTCTCAGAACAATTCTGTTTATGTTGCACAAGAGGTTTTGATCCCTAGGAAAAGTATTTCTGATGCCATTTGACTTGGCCGATTTGCTGTAAATCCATCAGTATTGAGTTGAGGGATACCTTGTGTGCCAAACAAGGGTCACCTCTTAGGATCTGTGGGATACTGAGTATAGTGAAAGGGCTATAGATGTGGTGCTATGCTTCCCTGTGGAGCTGGAATAATGAGCACAGCAGAGTCACTAAGGGGGTGCTTCTGATGGGGAGTAGGTAAGCTGCCCCCCAGAACTGGTAAGTTGGCCCACTCCCTACCACCTACCTGAATCTTGCCAGGGAAAAGAAAGTTGATTTGGATTCTTGGCAGGAATAAATGATCTACAGTGCTATTGTCCAACCTGGGAGATCCTGTCTGCTGTGACCCTGTAGTAAACTGGCTGAGGGGATGCTCACAGCGGAGTTATTGAGCAAGGTCCCAGGAGGGCAAAAAATAAATAAATAAAAAAAAATAAAAAAAACTGCTGCTTGATTAAGTTCTTTATCAGGCAGACTGGCACATGTTTATCATGAAGAAGAGAACTGGAAGATGCAGAAGCTAGTGCTGGTGATTGGAAGAGAGGGCAGATAGTTTAGCAGCTGTGGGAGCTGGAGCTGTTTAAATGTCGCAGGAGAAAGGAAGAGACTGGGAGTGTTGGAGATGGCTACAGGAAGTGAGAGTAAGCTGGAGATAGAAGGTTTGGGGTTTGAAACTAATTAAGGGTTGTGTGGGTAAGGTATGAACTGGAAGATGTTATAACTGGGAATTTTTAAGGGCAATAGGCATAAAGTATAGACTGGAAAATGTGATCACTGAGTTGTTATTGATAGTGAGAGCAGGGTGCGGATTGGAAGGTGGCAAATGAACGCTAATTAAAGATTGCTGGAGCAGTGTAAGGATTGGGAGCTGTAATACTTGGAAGTTGTTTAGGGTTCTGGGTGTCAAGGATATTGGGAGATGTGATATGTAAGCTTCATAAGGGTCTGTTAGTAAGGTAACTGTAGAATGGCTGCTACATGGACAGAAGACAGTAAGGCGGTGGAAAGGGTAAACATGTTTACTGGAGAGTAGTGTGGCAAAGTGGTGTCACTGTTACATTAAGGATGTCATCCATTAGGACAGGATGTCAAATAAAAAATATCTGATTGGTGATGAGCCAATTAAGTCTTAAGTAGAGAGTTTAAAAGAAAGTGTCACTTTCTGATTGTCTTTATCAGAAAATTATTCCTAGAATCTACTCGCCTTATATTTCGCATCATGAATAGTGTTTCTCATTTTCATTATATGTTAATGAGGTAATACAGATTAAAATAAAACTTTTTATTTCTGAGGATGGTATTTATCTTGTCTTTCTTTCTTCTTGTCAGTATTCAGAGTGCATTGATTGTGACATTTTAATTTAATTTGATTTATTCATGTGCAAACTGGTTTATCAGACAAAAAGGGAAAAGGAGAGCGTTCATTGGTGAACTCCCTGAACCAGAACTGAAATAAGCTGCCATATCAGAAGCTTTTGAAAACCGAGACCCTGATTAAAGTCCAGCACAGAGCACTAAAGAAATGCATGAAGATTTCCATTAAACTCATTTGTTAGCTGTGTAGGTAAACTGATTTATCAAAGACACTTTTCATCCACAATCTTTGCCACTGGGGCAAGGGTAATTGCAGAATATGTATACTAATCAGTCTTCCACTAGCCAAACAACCAGAATTTTTTTGAAAGGAAACTAAAGTATACGTAGAAAACTACACTTAGAGAAGGTACAAACTCCAAAACATCAGTGAGCAAATTTCAGGATTGTACATCAGACTTGAGCACTCTGAGGCATAGATCTTAGCCACTGAGCTTCCATGCTGCTTATGACATTTGGTGCCATCATTACAGGGTATGCTATCACAACAGAAGATTATTACATATGACAGGGAATAAGCCAAGAAGGTAGATGAAGTCAGAAATAACATTAATGAAACTTAAGCAATAGAAATAAGAATATGCATAACTAATTGAACTGTGCATAATTATCCCATCTTCAAAGTTTTCACAGAGGTGTTTGATTAGCTCTTTAAGATGTTGTACTAAACAGTAGGTATGGCACTATAGATAGACAGTAGTTTAGCAAGCACAGACCTGAACAGTATACATGTTGCATGACAGCCAAGCCTTTGAGTAATTGCATTTGGCTAAAAGGCATGTTTGTCAGTGGTTGTAACTTTTGTAGGGGTTTTGCCCTTCTCCTAAGGTATAATGATCTTGTAGTTGATTATATTAAACTTATAAATGGCATTTAGCTATAGGTCTGGGACATGTAAGGTTCACATAAAATGATAAAAGCAACCAAGAGTTTTGTCTAGCTACATGGCAAATAACTCTATCAGAGCAGAAAGGTGACATCAAGGCAGTCAGGAAAGCACAGGACTAAGGTAAAATGAGTGTCAGTCATATTATTATGCACAAACCACTTTTTGTGGCTACATTTGGGAAGCAAAGGGAAAATGTTGTGGCTTAATGGTATGACAGTTGGGCAAAAGATGACAAAAGGCCAGAGACATTGAATGATCACAGAGCAGACATTGAGCACTTTGGGTAGGGGTAGCTTTACTGATCAAATCAACAAAGACGTAGCTCTAAAGCAAATATAAGTACTCAAAGTAGACAGAACAAAGGCGCCAATGAATGTTGTGGAAGAATTTAAAATGTATTCAGGAATAATCTAGTGACTAAATAAACCGTCTTGAAAATGGTTTACCTGTGAGTGATCGAAGCATGCTCATTTAACTCACCAACTTTTGAAAAATGAATATCAGAACTGTTGAGTCAAAAATAATAAAGCACAAAAATCTTTTTTTTTTTTTGGAGGGGCTCAACCCACTCTACATTTTCATGTTGGGGCACTGAACTTTCACACATCCCTAATTTATATATACCAACAGTATGGTTACACCAGAGTGGAGAAAAGGTAAAAAATCTCTGAAAAGCTCTCTGCTGGCTCACACCTTTTAAAGCATTGTGGTGAAACTCACCATAATATTAAAGTCTGAACTAAAGCCACTGGTCCAAAAGTGCATCAGTGACCTATAACTATGTCTTTAAAAAATTCTAGTTAGAATTTCTATACACTAAGCCATGCCTTTTTTTCGATGGTTGCCACCACTACACTAAAGAAGATTTTTTAACACTGAAATGCAGATGCTGTTTTATATTTTGCTTTTTGTATTTGCCTGAGGCTGGAGTACCCAATGATATTTCACATTGTTTGATATTCATAACTTTGTTCACATAAAACTAAGAACATGTTTATTAACCTGTTCATTTTTATACTTGTGGTACATTGTGGTGCTGATTGTGTGGTGCTTCATTCTTCAACTTACACATAGGTAGGTGTGTGTGCAAGTGTGTATGCGAGCGTGTACGCGCGAGTGTGTGCTCGCAAGTGTGTGTGTGACCAAGTGTGTGTGTGTGTGTGTGCGAGCGGGAGGTAGAATGGAGCCTTATGCAGAATGAGATTCAAACTTGTCTGCCTAGATAGACTCTGATGTCCTTATAAGCCTGTAAAGGATGAAGCAGGTTATCAGAAAATGGATAGATGGTTGCACACTCAACTACTTGGAAATAATTTAAATGGAAAAACAAAGTCAAGCACATTATATTATTTTTTGTTTACCTTTTGGATTTTTGGAACTGACCATTAGCTTCCTAGTGTCTTTCCTCATTCACCAGGTCTGTTGAACTTTCCTTAATACCCCTGGAATAATTCTGAACCATGTTTGGGGCTGTTCAGGAGATCAAAGCACCTGGCGCAACATCACACTGCCAAGGAGTATTTTCTTATTGTGCACCTAGCTGTACCTCTCATACATTTTTTATTTTTATTTTTATTTTATTTTACATTTGTTAACCGGGGGTGCCTGACTGAGCCAAAAAGGCCCTTTTACAGCAGAGGCCCGGGGAGAAAAGCTCCAGAAAGAAAAATTACAGAACACATTTAGTTATTTAGACATGATCAGTATACTCACAAATTACAAGAGACATGTTTTTACAGTGGTATGCGGCACATAAACAGTTACAGTGGAGAGAACAAACAAAAAATATTAATTTTAAAAATAAAGGTAATTAATAGATTTGTGGTGTACAGCTGAAATTTGGAACATAGGTAGAATACATACATAGTACACAGGTACAGTACATACATTGTAGATTAGCCAGTGTTTGTGACTAAGACTGAAAACTATTATCAAGTGCTGTAGATTTTGTATGTATATGTTATCTGCTTTCACTAGCCTGGGGAGCAATCATGGCACTGCCAACTTTGCTTGAGATGTTGCCTGATGAGGTCTTTATGCCATTGCCAACCTTTTGGCTAACAATTTCAGCTCAAATTTCTCTCTCCACCCTACTCCCCCCAATAGTCCAAAGAAAATACAGCACACCACAATCACCCCAACCATTAATAGGGAACAGGTCTTCAATGCACTTTTCATTTGCAAAAATACTGCAATGATGTCCCCCAATAACATCCCTGGATGCTAATTAAATAGCATGAAACCTGACCTCTTTGGTCCACTTGAATTGCTTTTCAGCTGGAGCCTACAGTCAGGTTTTGTGTCCAAGGAATGGAAAATGGCTACAGTCATTCCCCTACACAAGGGAGGTCCAACTACCGATCTTAGTAACTACTGGCCCATAATTCTGACCAGTATCATATGTAAGGCCATCGAAAGAATAATCATGGACATGATAAAAGAGTACATAGGTGCTCATATTGTCCAAGGGGTTGGTGTGTAATAGGCTTCACAGTTCATATTATATCATCTACACCTCCATCTGCAACTCAGGCTAAAAAGCTGACAATCTGTGCATGTCCCCAGCCTCTACAAGGGGAAAACTGCAGAAAGGTGCACCATCCCCCCAGGATGGTTGTACTCCTCCTTTCTGCCTGCTCTGTCAAGTGCCCAAGCCACTAATCATACCCCAGAGCTGCCATAGTCAAGGTTTTATCACTCTATGACACTGGTGCAGGTAAAGTATGTAATATTAAATGAGATTAATTTGTGAACAGATGCAGCAAAATCTTACAAGTATAATGCAGTTTTCTTTTGGAGAATGTTTTATTGTACAGAACAAACTATGTTACGGTTGAAGCAAAGTGTTTTTCCAGTGACATTGATGATTACAGTCATAATCAGGTTCAACTCTTGACATCTTCCTGGATATGAAATAAGAGGGTTTAGGGTGAGACTAATATTAATTACAACTGGAGGTTTCCTATTGGGGAAACAATCACATTTTCCCACATATGGTAATTTGACCTTTTGTAATAAAGATATGGCTATCTCTTATGGATTAGCAGATACCACATTTAGCCTACTGAGTATTAATGGACTATATTGGAAGTCCTTATAGCAACAGTAATGATAATCATTAGTGGCAGATTAAGTGTACCTTGGGCCCTGGGCAGTTTTTGAAATATGGACCCCCTACCTCACATACCTTTTTTGGACCACCCATAAATGCACATTTGTTTAGATTAACCTTCCTGATTTAAGAACATTTGAACTGCTGCCATTATGATACACCAATGTATGTACTCATCAATTACAGCCATTGACTGTCTACACTTCAAATGTTTAATAGTGTTAAAGAAATGGCCACAGTAAAGTATTCCAACCAGCTTTACACAAATACACACTAGTGCTAAAAAGCCAGACTAATGATTGTTTAGCCTGATTATGACAACAGGGTCAATGATTCACATTCACAGACAGCCCCAGTGTCCAACAATTATAGCCCCAGTGTTGTACACTACCGATATCTGTTTAACTTGCTACTGACAGCAGTATTAGCCATTCTCATCCAAAGGCAGCCCCCATACTCAGTAAATATTGCCCAGCTGTTGACTGTGTACACCACAGATGTCTTGATGTGGTAAAAGTAGCCTATCTACAAGAACTAGAATCACTCAATATCAAATCCAATACAGTTTGCCTAGGTGATCAGAACTGTCCAGCCAACTTTAGACTTGGAAACCTTTATCACCACATTTAGCGCGCAAGCACAGAAATTCCTGGACTTTGTCAATATGAATAACCTGGAACAATTAGTTAGAATACCCATGGTGGTGGGGGGTAACATCTTGTATCTTGTCCTTAATAATATGGAGGCAGTTTACTCTATCCCTTGAGTATCTGTGTTATTTGTTAGCTCTGACCATAAGGCCATCTCCTTTGAAGTAAAATTAAAACAAAAGACCCCTTCCACCCAATGTGCCTTTACAAATTTCTCTAAGAAACTCTATTTCACAGGCAGCTCCAGTATCCAGCAGTTATAACCCTAGTGCTGACTGGATACATCACAGATGTCTAACGTAGCCCACATACTCAGCAAATATAACCTAGCTATTGACTGTGCACAACCCAGATGTCTGGTTGTAGTAAAATAAACCTGTCTTCAGGAACTAGGATCACTTAGTATTAAACCGAATGTAATTGTCCTAGGTGATCTAAACTATCTATCTATAGACTGGGAAACCTAAACCACCACCAGTAGTACATGGGTGCAGAGATTTCTGGACTTTGTCAATACAAATTTCCTGGAACAACTAGTCAGAGTACCTACTGGGGGAACAGCATCTTATATAATGTTATTGGTAATGTAGAGATACCATGCTTCATCTCTTGGGTATCATCATCACTTGTTAGATCTGACCATAAAGCCATCTCCTTTGAAATAACCAGAAACCCTTTCCACCCAAGGCATCTTTAGAAATTTCTCTAAGACAAACCACCTATTCCTAAGTGATACACTGACAAGCATAATCAGCATTAAACCCAGTTAACTCCGCTGAATATGCAGAAACACACATCATCACAGTATCCCAGCATATAAACAGTTAACTATATGCTGCTGTATCCTGTAGAAACAAGTGCAGGGCAAACTCCATAATCAAACTCACATGGTAGAACAGTAATATCAACAAGCTTTACAATAAAAAGGAAGAAAATTTTAGCAAAGGTAAAAAGAGCAACTCCCAGAATCACAGTGCCTTCAACAATGAAATAAACAACTCAAGAGTTTAATAAAACCCACCAAATCTGAGTTTGAGGCTAAAATAGCTAATCAAGCCAAAGATAGTCACAAGGCCTTTTTAGTTATGCTCATAATCTCAGAAGCACAGTGCAGGAATGGGCTAAACTGATTGTGAATGTTGTTAGATACATGGAGGCTGAAGATATAGGGAACCTGCTGGTGGATGAATTCACATTAAACTTTAGCCCTCTCTCCCATCCGTCTGTCCTACAAGATACACACAAAACCATCTCACCTCCAGCAATTACACAAGACAAAGTCTTAAAAGCACTATCAAAAGCTAAAATACTGCATCAGTGGGCCCTGACAATATCTCTGGATGCTTTGTTAGTAGTATGAAGCATGATTTAGCCACCCTTTAACAACACTGTTCAGCTTCAGCCTCCATACAGGTTTTTTACAAAGTGAATGGTCAGCAGCTAGGGAGGACCTTCCACAGACCCAGTCAGTTCTGACCAGTCTCATATGCAAAGCCATGGAGAGATTATGGAACTAATCATCAGGGACATATGGAACCTGCAAACATTGGAACCATCTCAGTTTTGGATTCATCACTGGCAGCTCATGATTACTCAGGATGGTAGACAATCATCAAGGACATATGGAACCTGCAAACATTGGAACCATCTCAGTTTTGGATTCATCACTGGCAGCTCATGATTACTCAGGATGGTAGACAATCATCAAGGACATATGGAACCTGCAAACATTGGAACCATCTCAGTTTTGGATTCATCACTGGCAGCTCATGATTACTCAGGATGGTAGACAATCATCAAGGACATATGGAACCTGCAAACATTGGAACCATCTCAGTTTTGGATTCATCACTGGCAGCTCATGATTACTCAGGATGGTAGACTTTTTTGCAATGGTCACCTGAACCATGAACGAAGGTAAAATGGTACACACTAGATCCCTCAACCTGGCCAAAGCTTTTGACACAATTCCCCACTCAAGGCATATTAGAAAAGCTAAATAAACTGCAGATAAACCTCTGTACCACCTGCTGGATTGCCAAATGTTTCACAAATAGGAAGCAGGAAGTAAAAATAGGGGAAGCTACTTCCACAAAGAGACCAGCCACCAGCTGAGCCCCCTAGGTATCAGTGCTGAGACCCTCTGAAGTAAAAGCCAATACCAAAGGGCTCTGACTAACAAAGTTTGCAGGTGACTGCAAGCTAGGAGCAGTTATTGAATCCCCAAATGACTTAACCATCCCGCAGGACAGTGTTTCCCAACAAATAATGGGTACCAAAGTCATGGACTGAAAATAAATGCCAAAAAAATGCATTATCATATCCTTTGGGAAGTCATATACCTTATGGAACTAGCAAATTGACAATGCACCTCTGAGAGTTGATCCAGTTGTTACACAGTCAGTGACCAATGTGTCCACTACACTTTCATAAGAAAGTTCTTCTAGATGGTGCAGCTTATAAATAAAGGGATTGCATGTAGATCTAGAGATGTCATTCCCCTTTACTCAGCCCTCATTAGGTCAGTCATTGTGTATAATGCTGTCTTTGGCATGTATTTTTTCATACACATACAACTGGCACACCTAAAAATACCTTATTGAAAGGATGTAAAGCCTAAACAATTTGTTCTATAGAGACCAACTCAAAGCCCTGTCACTATGCCAGGTATCCTAAAGGGCTGCTAAGTGGTAACCTGTGTCTGGCATAAAAAGAATCCTGCAACCCAATACTGATGGCCCTACTGCAGATCAGTAAGTCAAATGGCATTGGAAATAATCAGTCTAGGGATCTAAACCTTTTTTACAACATCAATAGTTTGGAGGGAGATGTATAGCTCACAGAGGATATTATGCTGTGGAACAGACTTCTCATCCACATAAAATAAAACTCATTCCTGTCCATATTCGAGTGCAACTTGGATCTATGGATGGGTAATAGAAAACTTACTCCAGGCCTGCACCCTGTACTACTAATGGACAGAGGTAGTTTCTAAATGTTTTATTCCATGCATTGGCTCCCTCAAATTTTCTATATTATGATCCCAGTTATTCTCATTAGGGACAACATATAATTATTGACCATTGGTAAGGCCAATCTGATATTAAATTGGATAGATTAATTCAAGAACCAAATGGAAATTTGGCTAGGTTATAAATGCCCACAAGGGCAGCTAGGCTAGTACATATCTATGAACCTGTGAATCTATAAAAATGTCAGGTTTGTTTTACCCCAAGCATTCCATGTTATTTCATAGAAATGCACACTTGCCTTACAAAGCTAGACCATTTAAATGAATAAAATGACAAAAGAGTAAGTTACTTTCATCCACAGAGAGCCCCTGCCCCGCCCATCAGTTAATGCACCGTTGCTGTGTATACCTCATCTAACTGCCATAAAATACTGCTCAGCCTCTCACAGCAAAAGTCATAACAAATACAAAAAATAATGACAGACAAAGGCCCGGAATCAGGAACTGACTTTTAAGTATTGCTGTTAAATTTGTTAGAATATACAGGATTATGATTGTGTCTGTAATCATAACCGGCTTGTTATGTGTTTGAGACATGGGGGCCAAGAATTTCACGCAAGAGCAAATCTGAAGAGGGGAATCTTGACATCCATGTAAATCAGACCTCTCAGCCTCTTGGCACATGAAATCTGGACAAAGGCAACAATAACGGGGAGACAAAGGCCCAACATAGGGACACTTTTTAAATATTGCTCTTACAAAGTTGTTAGAATAATAGTTTGTGCACTGGCATGCTTTTATCTGAGGGCTATGAAGTCTGAAACTCCAAAATTATTATTTAGTGACTTCAGTCTTAAATGACTTTCTAATAGACTACAAATGTTATGAGGTACAGACTAAAAATATGCGGCAAAAATATGGATATTCTGTGAAAATCTGGACAGTTGAGATGCTTGATGTCAATAACACATAAAGCTGGTTGTGATCCTATACCTGAGGATCATAACTCTTTGTAGCGTATGGTGCTTTATCTGCTCCTTGTAGTACTATTTACAGAAAAAAACATGTTTTGGAGTGTGAAGTGCTTTCAGCAGCTTAAAATGCTTCAGTGTTATGAAATGGACAGCAGAAAGAAACACAGTACCCCTCTGTAAAACTAATACATTTCAAAGCTGTTATACACTTCATTCTGCTGCAGTTTTTGTGTGTAAGTGTGGAAGAGGAAAGCATTTAACAGCTTTAAAAAACTGTTTTACCTTCTGCCACTGTTTTTTGCTGGCCAGCACTGTCTGCTGTTGGTCTCTAGCATAACATTCAATATTAAAAGCCCTCATGTATCCTTAACAAGCTTTAATTATGCACTCTTAAGCTACATTAAGATCAGATCGCTGGCTAGGGACATTCTTAACAAGTTTTTTTTTCCAGTTTCAGAGCATAATCACTGTATTCTGAGCACTACAAAAGTTTTGCATTAGTGTGCATTTTCTGAAGAACATAAAGTCTGAAACTTAATGCTTGTCATAATTTAGTCACTGCAATCCTCCGTGATTTCCAGAAAACTGTAAATTTAATGATGAACAAACCAATAATATGAAGCAAAATCAGGAGCACTCTGTGAACTGAGAGAGAGTTGAGTGCTATAGAATTTCAGGTTTGTTGCACATGCAGAATAGCCATCCCACCCATTATTCCAATTTATTTCTCACACGTGCACATTAATCCCACAAAGCCAGATGGTTAACTAAGCAAATGACGGGAAGGTAGCTTACTTTCATAGAGAAAGAGATCCCTCCTTCATCCAGCAGTGTACACTTCATCTGACTATGATTAAAAATAATACATTTTAATCTCTTATTACAAGAATCAGGGACAAAGCCAAAAAATGATGAGGGGGACATAAAGATCAAAATCATGGACAGATTTTAAGTATTGCTCTTATTTACTTAGAAAGTTGTTAAAATAACAGGTTTTATATTGGAATGAATTTTCTGAAGGATATCGTCTAAAAATAAAATGCCTGCCATTATGTAGTGACTGCAGCAGTCTTCAATGAAGTGACGGAAAACTACAAATTTTATGACGAACAGAACAAAAATATGAAGCACATACCCCTCAACTTATTTGATCAAGAATTTGGACAAAGACAAAAATAATGGGAACACCAAGAACCATAAGCATGAGCAATTTTTAAAATATTACTCAAATTCACTTAAAAATAAAATAACATCAGATTTTGTATAAATATGCATTTTCTGAACAAGAAGGGTGAAAAACTAATGTGTAGCATTATAGACTGACTGACTTTAATCTTCAGTGACTTACCAGAAAATCATGAATTGTACCGTGGATGGGGCAAAAAAAATTAAGGAAAACGAGGGATATTTTGGAATGTCAAAGTCAGTTCATTTCAGAGATATGATGAGATAATATTAGGAAAAGCTGAGAGCTATAGAAACAAAAATACCTAGCCTAAATGCAAAACGTCTGCATCTGCTACTTTCAACTCATGTAACGAAAAGACTCTGGGATAGGAAACTGCACAGGCATTTAAACACATGCACAGTAGGACAGTAGGCATCCATGTGCTGTGAATGAAGAGGGTCAAGAAAAAAATGCTAAAGTATTCAAATGCCATCATGAGGATTTCCTTATACTTGGGCAACAAACTTTGTTCACAAATGAGGTGTTGCACAGCTAGATGGAGTTTTGCAAAGAATTATATGTCATTGGTGAATATCAAAATGATTTATACAAGATGCTTGTGTTACAAATATATTAGAACTGTATCTCATGTGTATATCAAAATGCTTGCACAGATGTGTGTGTTGAAAAGGTATTTGCAGAGTGATGTGTTTGAAATATAACCACAATGTGCCCTGCTGGAAGAAATCAGAAATGTACCTGCACTATTTTATCTGTTTAAATGGGGTCTATATTAATTCTGTGAAAGACATATTCATCGAATACATCTTCCATGAACAACAACTGCCAAAAATCGGTTCAATGAACTGCAGAATTTTTCCCATGGTTCAAAAACCACTTGCCCACCAACGGTCTGGAACACACAATGAACTAAATCAAATTCTCCCAAGTGGGGGGCTCCCCCCCCAACCATATATACCAACTCCGATATTGCACAACAATAGGGAAAAGGGCAAAGTTTAGGTGATGGTCAAGTGTTTGCGAACCATGGGAAATATTCCGTGGTTCTCTGAAGTGATTTTCGGCAGTTGTTCACAGATGATGTATTAGATGAATACGTCTTTTGCGGAATTAATATAGATCTGTTTAAATGTATATGCTTAACAGAGGAAACTGGAGGGTTAAGCTCAGTCCTGCAAACTTTAGAAAAACATCTGAAATTAAATTACTTTATAGGCTATGCAATAAAGAGGATGTCTCTCAAATTTTCATTGCAGCAAGTCTGTACTAGTAAGCTTTCTGTATTGTTCTTAGAGTGAACTAATTGCTACTTTTGAACATGAAGGAATGCAATTGTTTTATGACTTCCAACAGCTGCAAAAGATCTGAGCAAAAGGCCTTGTCTGTATATTTTTATAGGTAGATGCTAAATACTGCCAGCTTCAGCAATGGGGGTTTTACCTGGGAACTAGAAGTCAGATGACAAGAAATGATGTCATTCTGCAAGCTATCCTATATTAATTTCAGAATTTTCTTAGTGAGACAAAACATTCTGCATTCTGTCTTGAACCTGACAACAACAAGTAAAACCATTCACCACATCTGCATTGCTCAAAAGAAATAAATTTCTAGGGAACAGTATAACTCTCTTAGATACAGTCAGGAATATACTAAAGCTTACTTTAGATGTTTTTTCTTTATTTGTGTGAGCCTGTACTGCAATGTTATTTTAAATAGTTCCTGTGGTTTTGAACTCTGATGTCACTGTGAATATATATTTAGTATTGTCCTTTTCTTTTATTATTATTATTAAGTATATTTAAACCTTT
Organism: Protopterus annectens; assembly: GCF_019279795.1. NCBI lineage: Eukaryota > Metazoa > Chordata > Ceratodontiformes > Protopteridae > Protopterus > Protopterus annectens. The sequence continues at coordinate 665,200,053 of NC_056751.1, read as the reverse complement.
CATTGTGGCTGATATGTGTAGAGATATTTAAGTTTTGAGAGTACTTGCACATTTATTTGATGACACTGTGTGGGCCACTCCTAAGAGCCTTGCTCTTGGTCAAACTACCATTTGTATTAATATTAATATTACACAGTAAAACTGGTCACCTTTGTTAAGAGCCTTAAGGTAGCTAGCAGGAGTGACTGGTGGCAATGAAAACTACCTTATAGTCTGGGCAGAATGGGGCATAGCTAGTAAACCTGTGCCAGCCTTTCCTAAGTAGGTGTTTGTGTGTGTGTGTGTGTGTGTGTGTGTGTGTGTGTGTGTGTGTGTGTGTGTGTGTGTAAATCAAACCTCAGAGTATGTGTGTCAGCTAGCTGGGCAGGAACATTAAGCACTGGTTGGACAGAGAGGCTGTTAGAGGTCTTGGCCTGGTCACTCAGCTGATATCTCAACTCTATAGATGCGCCAGTGGAGAGTCTTACTGGGGATCTGGAGGAAGGTAGAGAAACCAGCCCCAGAATTACTGTGGTCACTGTGTGCTCTTAAGGGAAGTTGCACTTGATGCAGAGAGCTACATCTGGAAATACCGTACCTGTTATCCTTGCAGTGAACATCCCCCATTGTTGCCAGTGGTGGGGATTGAGGCTCCCTGATTACTGGCTGACAGTCCTGGGTCATCACATATTAATTGTCTCTTAAGGGAAATTGCACTTGATGCAAAGAGCTGCATCTGGAAATACTGTGTATGTACCTGTTATCCTCCCTGTGAACATCCACCACTGTTGCCAGTGGTGATAATTGAGGCTCCTTGATTATTGGTTGGCAGTATTGGGTTGTGACACATGTATAAATGGAGTTAGTTGCCCGAAAGTAAGGAAATACATGTGGTGACATTGGAACAGTTTTTTTCTTTTTTTTGTTGTGACATTTAATAAAAAAGCATTGCAAATCAGTGACTGTTACATTCAGTGTATAAGCTAACAATGTGAGTTAGCAGTGCCAAATACAATAGAAGAACCTCAGATAAGTTTAGATGGATAACTAGGGTAGTATGCTGGATGGGCATCCATGGGCCCTGTTGGAGATGTGGGCCCTGGACAGTCACCCATTTCATCCCTATTATAATTCATCATTGCCATTTATTATTTTTATTTTACTTTTGATAAATAGGTAAATGAACTGGTCTAGTATCCTTTTCAGTCTGACCTGGTCCTCAAAGGTAAATATAAACAAATATTGGTTGTATTACAACATACAAGTAATTGAAGGAGTGATAGATATCCATAGAACAAAATGAGATAAAAATGCAACCAAATGCTAAAACTGAAAGTAATGGCCCATTAAGGTAAGAACCAGGAGCAATAATAACAAGTACAGATATATGATATCTAGACAAAATGTACAAAGACATAGTGGTACAGTGGATAGCATTGTTGCATCACAGGAAGAGATTACCCAGTTCAATTTCTGGCTGGAGTGCCTTCCCTGGAGTCTGCATGTTCTCCCTGTGTTCGTGTGCATTTCCTCTGGGTGCTCTGGTTTCCTTCCACATTACCAAGACATGCAGTAGGTGGATTGGACTTTAAATTGGCCATCAGTGTGAATGAATATGTGAGTGTGTTTTATGGAAGAACAACTATGACAGGGATAGCCCCCCGGTGGTGTAGATTGGCTCTAGATGATTGTCACTATTGAAGTGACATCCTGAACCCATGTGCAAAAATGGGAAAAAGGGGTTGTAGTTACATGTATAATAAAGCCATAGGAATGTTTCCAGACTAGAAGAAGGAAAAAAATCTTTAAACACAGGAAATTGTAAATGTTGCTTTTTAACGTGGATACCTGTAAAATTCAACAGACTAAAAGATCATGCTAGGCAATCGCCCTGACACAATGTTGTTAATTCACATTACAGAAAGTCAAGTGTAGCACATATATCATTGAGATAAAGAGAATAATAGATTATAAAGTACTTTGCAATGTCAACTAGCATCTTGAAAACAATTACATTTATTATCATTAACAAGGGGTGCTTTTAGACACTTTAGTAATTTAAGTTGCTCACTTTTCCTACTCTCCTTAGGAATGCTGTTCAGGGCAGCAGATGCTGTTTTAGAAAATGCCTTTTCATGGCAGGATAAAGTGAAAGATGGCCTGCGAAACTGTATACATTCAGTGTTCCAGAGGGAGCAGTCCTGATTTATGATGCTTAATTTATTTAGAAGTGGGAGACGGATGTTTCATGAAGAAATTTAAAAGTAAGGCTGTGAACAATGAATCTTGCACTATCTGAAGTAGGCAGCTAGTTGTTTTTGCGCAGTGTGATGCAGTGGCGTTCTCTGTTAGCTAAATTAATATTTCTGAGAATTATATTCTCAGCGGATTGTAATAGGACAGTGTTTTGGTTAGAACAAAGTGAAATGGTAGGGAGGTTATATTCTAATCTTGAAAAAACATTTATAATGATGGCACATCTAGCTTCTAGGGAAAGCAACATGAAATTTCATAAGGGGCGCACGGTTAACCTAAAACTTTACTATTGGCACTGTGGAGGTGCACACAGAATGAATCACTCACTTGAATGACCCAAGACATAAAACTGAAGTCCTTAATTCAAAAATAAAGACCACATAAATGCTTAACTGAATCAACGCTTTTTTGTCCTGCCCTTAGGAGTTCATCAGATACTGAGCTGACTATGCCAACACGTTTATATGCTAGCAAATCACCAATAACTAACTAATTAAACAATTGTCATCAATTAAAAACCTACACATTTAAAAGGACGTAAATTGTAAATATATAAAACATTTGTATACAGTATTGCAAGCATAAATAAATTAATAAATGCATTCCGAGTCAAACATTGTAAATGATACCTAAACCACAACTGGAGAATGAAAAGCAATTTTAAAATAATGAAATACAGAATATCCCGAAAGACCCTTCTATGTGCAAAAATATGTAAAACTTTAAAAAATTAACAAAATGCTAAGGTAGAGTCCACTCAATATTAATAAAATTACTTATTCATTCAATCAATGTTGTATCTTTCGGCTTTTCCTGGTTAGGGATCGCCACTAATGATTGGCAGTAGATTTTTACATACCGACTTGCCGGGCCTGACGCACAACCTTCAGCTAAGGTATGCCCATTCACGCATATCTCCACACAGAAGACGCTTTAGCTGAGAATCAAACAGGACAACGTCTTACTGTGAGGCAACAATGCTACCGCAGCACCACCACTGCAGATACTTATTCATTCAATCAATAAATAGTAAAAATTCTATAATTTCTTAAAAATGTTTTATAAAAAACTTTATATAAAAAACGACACCATATTATCATGTAGTAGTCAAAAACAAATAGTGTGTTGTAAATACAGGTATAAAATTTATGAATATATCTACGAAAACACCCCAACACCAACACGGTCATTACTGAAAAACATAACGAATCCTATAAAAGTATCAAAATAAACTTTGTCATTCAGACCATACAGCAACAGTGCACAGCTGAATGAAATTATGTTTCTCCAAGCTCACGTGCAACCATAAACACAGAAACAATATACATAAACAACAACAACAGCAACAGAACAACAGAGTCCAAGACATCCAAGGGAATCAAAACTGCAATAACCATGCTCGATCCATCACAGTGGCAATTGCAGTGACTGCAGCAATCCTTACCATCTACACCATCCACACTGTTGCTAGCTCCATCCTTAACACCAGCAATGTCCCAAGTCCTACACAGCTACAGTGGTCGTCTCTGACTCAACAGAATTTAAATCTGGATTCACATCAAAACTAGCAGACAAAGTTGGGTCTCTGCTAACTCCATTCAGCATAACTACCACTTGAAGGTCTGAACAACCAGTAATCACGGCAATCCTCTCCATCCACACCATCACCAGCTCCATGCTCAACACCAGCATGCCTCAAGTCCCACACCAGTTTCCTCCAACTCAACAGAACTTAAAATCTAGACTCACATCCAAACCAGTAGACAGTCGGGTTTCTGCTACCTGCACTCAGTGCAACCTCAACCCCTGAAGGCCCGAACAGCCATGGTCAGCCCAGTGATCTTTGAAACAGTCAAATGGTCTTCAAAAACAAAGTAAATCTACAAGACCAAGCAAAAACACCATGGCTGCAGACAACTGCATACCCAACTAAGTCAAATGGACTCCCAAATGGACGACAAATCAACAAATCCCACACAAAACACAAAGCGCACATCAAGAGCTGGAGAAGCTGCTGCCACACGGGTCACCACCATCTTGACTTTGACTTGGAAAAGGGAAGCAGGTTTAAATTTATACGGGGAACACTCTTAAGAATATTTTGTTAAAAGTAGTACACCAAAACATTTAAACATGCACACGCACGCGCACACACACACACACATACACACATATATATATATATATATATATATTAATATGGGTCTAGGACTAATGATCAACGAAACTGAAGCGGTGAGCACACTTTCACAAAAGTGCTTTTTCACCGAAACTGAGCTAAGAAAAAGAAAAAACACGAGAAAATGGCTTTTGCTGATATTGCAGCACAGTGGGGATAAGTGTATTCCCTTTTCCCCTCTGTAGGTGCGATCTCGGAGTGAGAATATAAAAGTAGGGGGGGTGTGGGGGTGCAAGGGGGCTTGCCCCCCCTAAATGAACATGATTATTATTTTTTTTTTTTAGCAGACTTTTGTGAAACTGTGCTTGACCGTTTCACTTTCATTGAAACATGTCATCGGTAATTAGTCCTAGCTCCATATATATATATATATATATATATATATATATATATATATATATATATATATATATATATATTTTTTTTTTTTTTTCCTGTGTGACAAGAAATGGCTAATAAAACAAATCAACATAAATTGTAATCTGGCTTATCTAAGTATTAAAACAGGAACCACGGAAACCTTCTCATTCAAACCAGGGGATCTATTGGCTTCCAAAACCAATTGCCAATAGATCTCCCTGTATTTAGTTTTAGTCTCCCAAAGACCCCCCTTTTATCCTGGGAAACTTCTTCCAAAACAAAGAAAGTGTAAGCAGCCTGTGTACAAAGCAAAGTATGCCTATATGGGTCCCTGTTGGATTACTGAAATTTCATAACTTTGAACATATTATGGTCAAGACTGTATAATCGAAGTTTTGAAACTTTGAATGTTTTGAATGTAGATTGCTGTACAGCGTGAAATGGGAAATTTATCATCTTGCTCACTGTAGTGCAATCTTGGAGTTGGTATATTTAATTAGCAGGAAGTTGGGGTTGCAGGGAGGTTTGCCCCCTGCAAAAATGTAAAAAATAAATTGTATTTTTTTTAGTTTAGTTTCTAAGTTTCAAAACTTTGATCATATGGTCTTGGCTGTACGATGTTTGAAGTTTTGAAACTTCGGTAACCTGATAGGGACCCACCTTTACAGGGCGTTTGCTTTGTCTGTTGTTCTAATATTGTAGAGGTGTTCATAAATCCTCCTTTAGAGCACACACTCAGTGTTACCTACATAAAAAGCATCACATTTTTTTTTACAGAGGGCCAGGTATATCACCCCTTTACTATTACAGTTAGAAAAAGTCTTAGCTTGTATATGCCTTTCCCTACCTGAAATATACACTTGTTCCCTATTAACTATGTTGGGCCATCCTTTACATTTATAAGTACCAAATCTTTTTCTGATAGTAACAGTACTTTTAGGCTTATCTAACTCCAATAAATCTTTAATATTGTACCCTTTCCTAAATACAAATTTAGTAGGGTTTCTAAATATCACCTCTAAATCGGAAAAACTAGCAAACCTATCCCAGCTCTTCGTAATAACATTTTAATAAGAGTAGCATCACTATTACAATTTGTCACAAAGGCCCCTTTGTATACTGAAATGTTTCCTTCGTCTGTTCCTTGTACCATATTTTTATCTAAGCCCCTGGTCAATATAATTTTTTTAAGAATAACACCAGCCTTCCCTAAAATTGGGTTGTACCTATCCATTCTACCTTCCTTAACTTCACTTATCACTTCTTCTTACAGTGGAATTGGATATTTCCTTTTTAAAAACATGTTCTTAAGTTTAACACACTGTTCTCCACATGTCATTCTTGAAATCCTTATAAATTGACCGTTAAGTATACTCCTTTTCTGTTTATGGGAGTGGGCACTAGTATAATATAAATATGAGTTAGAAGAAGGTGTTTTTTCAGTAAGCTGTTGATTTAATCCCTTTCCTATCTTCCACTTTATGAATCGTAATGTCTAAATGGTTTACAAAATCCTTAGCAATCATATATGTAAATTTTAAAGTCAGTAGTAGACCCTATATATTCAATAAATTCCTTTAGTTTGTCTTCTGTACCAGTCCAAAAAATACATATGTCATCAAGGTAATGCTTCTACAGATTCCAGTACTGTACATAATGGGAATTGAAAATATATTTGTTCCCAGATATGAAGCACTATATTCTGGTAAGTGGAGGCACAGCAGCCCACATTGCTAACCCATTCTCCTGTTTATAAAAATCACCTTCAAAGTGGATACATTTGTTTTTTAACACCATTGCCATGAGCTCCGACAATACTTTCAACTCATTAAAATTAAATCCACCTTTTTCTACAAGTGCTTCTTCAAGCCACTCTAACCCAGTGTTGTGCGGTATCACTGAAAAAAAATCTACTATGGCAATTGTAACAATATTTAAATCCTTATCATACAGTTCATTCTTTAAACCCTTCAAAAAAATCCCAAGAGTCTTTTAAAATTCCACCCTCCTCTGTCCATACTCTTTTAAGCTTATGATCTATAAACTTTGCTAATAGATATGTTTTGGAACCATTTGTGGCTACAATAGGCCTGAGTGGAGGGTCCAAAACACTTTTATGGACTTTATGGATCCAAAAAAATAGATGGTATGACCATTTTTCTATCCATAAATAATTATATGTGTCAATATTATCTCTTCTGTCAGTAAATCCTGTAACATGAAGTCTATTTTAGAGTATGCTACATTAATTTCTTTTTTGAAACTCAAGAATATTTGTTCATATCACTAAGTATATACATCATTTTACCCACATATTACATGGTGTCCATTTAAACTATCCCACCCCCTTGTTAAGTTTCATAGCCGTTAAATATTTACTTTTACTTAATTCATTCAACAACACTTTTCCCCAAAGGGGAGATTGGGATATATATTTTGTCCTGAATTTCCTTTCTAAGTTCTTTCTCTACCACTGTCTCAAAATTTTTAAGATGTGCGTGCACAGGGAGGCTAAATGTGCTTTTCTTTCTAAGTGTATTACTTTGTTCATCCCCCCTGGACTCTTCTAGAAACAACTCAAAGTTTTTTTTCCTATTGAATAATTTAAAGTCAATTAATACTTTGCTAATATAACTTTTTCTACTAAGAATGAAGTTAAAACCTTTTATAAAATATGCTTTAGCCTCAATGCCACTATAATTGAATATATTGAAATTCTTATAAGAAAACATCTGCCTTTCTTGACGAATCAGTTCATTGTCCAAGTTCAAAACAATCAGTAGTCAATTTATGTCATTTCCATAACTAGCCTACCTTATACCTACTATCTCCTCGTTATTTGTGCCCTTTCTCTGTTATAATTGTAATATGTTGCTTTTTTGTTTTTTAACCTTTCCGACCTCCTCAAGGGTGAAAATTCTAAAGGGTCATTTATATCAAAATTTCCATATCTATCATACTATTCCCTTTGTGGTGTGTACCCTTCCCTCCCAAAATTTCCACTGCTTTCTTGATTACTTGGTGTGTGGGTATTACTATTATAAAATTGATCATTAAAATGTCTTGGTCTAGGGTAACTTCTGTTCTCTTCATATTCAGTTCTTTCTCTTTCAATTTTTTTACATTTTCTCTTAACTAAAAATGCACATTTCTCATTTATCTTCACCCTGATGTTCTGATAGTTTTTTCTTTTCATCCTCCACCGTAAATAACGAATCATTAATTATTTTATTAATCACTTCTACTTGTTTAAATAAAATCTCCATATCTTTCTCGTTCTGTCTTATAATAGCTTCATAACATCAAAGCACAGTTATCAAAAATCCTAATCAGTTCCTTATGAAAACTTGAGCCTTCTATTACATTATTTGGGGATTTTTACACCCTCAGCCTTTTCAGTATAATACCTCTATTAATACATTTTTAAATAACTGTTATCAAGACAGAGCATTTTATACTTTAACATGCATTCATGCAATTACTTATAGTTCATATCATATATGTCTACAAATGCATCAATCAAATGCATCAGTCATAGTGAATTGTCCAGGTAATGCAAAAGAAAATTTGTCCAAAAGCCAGGCTCCCAGTCCATCATTTGAGTAAACGCTACTAGAATTACTACTTTGAACCAAATTAGAGTGGGTAAAAAAGTGGGGTCTATATCAATTTATCAAATTCTCATTTTATCAAATACCTTTTTATCTATCTGTTTTTGTCAAACACCATCTTCATTGAAGTGTTTAATCATTGAACTGATAATGATCAAATAATTTTCATTGGCCAACAACTGGAAGATAACTTGGGTTTGTTTTACTATAGTGGATTGCAGGGTGTGCAGTAACAAGTCATGCTTAAACTCAGCCCACCATCCAATAATCAGTGAAAGAAAGGTAATATATATAAATATATACTGATGAGGCATGGATATTCATTATCTCTTAGTGGTTTACCCTTTTTCTCAATTTAGTGTGATCATGGAGGTGGTATATTTAATTTATGGTGGATGTGGGGGGCTTAGGTGGGCACAGACCCCCTGAAAAGTAATACAAAAAATAGTTGCTGATTTTAACATTTTAATTTGGAAGGATACACCTTCTTTTTGCAAATGTCAGATTGTGAGGTACTGCAGTAAAAGAAAAATAAAAAAATATTACAATTAAATAGTTTAAAGTTTGACTTTTAATTTTTATTCAAATAATTTTGTTTAAAAAACTGAGTTTTAGATTTTAATACAAGGTTTTGTAATTGTTTGCATATTCTAGAGTTGTTCAATGACGTGACATGTAAGATTTTGTTAATGTGGCCAACTAAAATAATTTGATAATATTGTGTTTGATGATTATACTGTTTGCTAAATTGGTAGTTCGAGGAAAAGGGTTTGATGAATAGGTATTCGTTAAAACGAACTTTTAATTAAGTGATATGGATCCACAAAAAGTCGCATTTTCTGTGCTGCTGCTCTTTAGGCGCTAACCCTTTGATTCTCTTTTCCACTGCTAGATCATTTGGAATATTGTTTTGTGATTAAAAACATTAGAAATTCCAGTAAATAAATTGAACAGAGGTTCAAAATGCAACTCTACACAAAAAACACCTTCTCCCTCCAAACTCAATTCCTGCTCACGTAACCAAGATTGGAATGCCTCTCTTGCCATTACTTCCTGGTTACAAGGAATTGTCATCAGAGAAACACTTGTTGCTGACATTCTGAAGGTTTGAGACGACAAATTCACCAACTGGTTAAGCTTGCCCTGCATCTTGTGTACCTCTCCAATTCCGATTACCTGGGAAGATTTACCAATTGGGAAGATGACATGTACCTCCAAATCCTCCATCCAAACACTTGTTTTAGTTGCTACGAGCTTCAGGTGGAGCTTTGGTAGTTGGTTGGCACTGTTTGCCTCTTTATTTATGACCTAAAACTTCATTAACTTGGGACTCGGTGTGTGTAATGAAGGAGAAGGTTTAGTCATATGTGATGCTTAGATATTTTTGATGTTTTGTCCTTGAGGAACTTATTTCTTGAAGAGTTAGTTATATTAATAATGTTTGTATTTTGCAACTTTTTTGATGTATTGAATAACACAGCAGCAGATATTTGCAAATTGACAGCTAATTTGTTAGCACAAAGCTAATTTTGGGTAGCTTTGAACTATTTCTGATTCATCTAATTAAGAGTAACACGACTCTTATTAGCTTGTGTTGTGACAATATCATCAATGTAAAGGACACCATTGATTTGTGTGAGGTTTCAGGTCAGATTGTTTATGAAAAAAAGAGAAGAGGAAGGGGGCAAGAACTGAATATTGGAACATCCCTTTCTTAGTGGTACCAACTTCAGAGGAATGATCAGGACAGAGTATTTTAAAAGTCCAATTGGAAGGACAGCTCTATAACCACTGTAAGGCATCATTAGAGAATCCAGTGTCAACCCGTTTGTTCAGTAGTAAGGAATAGTTGAGAGAGTCAAAAGCATTTTTTTAGAATCATAGGAAGTTTCAGAAATACAGAGCTATTTGACCTGATGTCATTTGTCTCTTGGCAATAACCACCCTCAGCCTCTACCAACCTTTAAAAGGAGGGCAAGCTTAACATCTGATAAGATTATTTTTTGGGTTTTCATAACCAGCTAATGAAATCATCAAGGTTTTACAAAGTCATTTCTAGTAAACGTTCTAAAAGGCAGTCATCCCTGGATCGGCTTGAACCACCAACCTTTTGGTTAAAAACTGAACACTCTAACTGACTGCTTTGCAGAGACCAGTGACTGTGAAATACAACACCTGTGAGCTCACCTTGTTCAGCGCTGGACTATATCTGGTCTATTAGCATGTAGATAACCATAAGGGTGCTATAGTCAGGGAGAAAGCCATGATGTCTGTCAGCAACAATTTCATGGTTTGCAAAATATTCTAATGTTTACTTATGGACTATCTTTACAAGTATTTTGTTAAAGGGACACAGATTAGCAGGGGGTATATATTGTTAGGAGTGGAAGGTGAGGATACCTTACAAAGCCGTATGAATAGAACTTGCTTACTGTTGAAGGGTAGAGTTTTGGTGGTGCTTGTTAAGTTGAATTAAGATGGCTGTAAATGACATAATTGGATAATTTTAGCATTCATGGGTGGATGTAGTTGAAGTGCGAGTTGTAACCATTTTTTAAAATGTTAGTGTTTTTGTATTTGGGAATTAAGTAGAACGGGGGTAGCGGAGTACCTCATTATATATGTAGATGGTATGTAGCTTTCCGTAATACCCAACTTTATTGTATTAGTAATTATTCAGATTTCTCTCTTTATTTGTTGCTATTTTCTCTATTTAGCAGAGTTTGAAGATCATTTTCCATTCGTGCCAGATAGAACAAATTTGTTTTATTGTCTAAAATCATGGGTGAGCCACGGAGATACATGTTCTAGTCTTCTAAGTTTTGTGAGGGGATGTAATTTATCTTGTACATAGGTAAGTAGATTGCAGAATGTGGATAAGACTGTGGTGATGTCATTAGCACTGTAGGGGCACTGCAGTCTATATTATGGAGTTCAGCAAATAGCATATCAGAAGATGAAATGATCAGGTTGGGTGTATCATACCTCTCAGATTGAGAATGTCCAGATTTTTGCCTTATATTTTTGGTCTGTTCCTCATATAATTTGTGATTTTCCTGCAAATCACTGTGATGACCTGAGGACTGAAGTCCTCAGTCAATAATTAATGACATACATTTCTGTTGCAGATATTATATCCTTCAGAAAAATGCATGCTAAGACAAATTCTGTTATTCTAGCAACTTTCTAAAAGAGCAATATTTAAAATGTTTCCGTATTTTCAAGCCTTTGTCTCCCCATTTTGTGAGGCTTTGTCCAGATTTTTTGCGCTAAGAGGTTGAGAAGTATGGTGTATATTGTGGTGGTTGCCTAAAGAATTTGACAAAATTTGAAGACAAAGAGTTTATCTGGTATGTTTGTTATAATAATGATCAGAAGACTACTGTTGTTGCTGAGATTAGGTTTAGTTCTTTTGACTATAATAGGAGTAATCCTAAGGTTGTAAGCCTATTGAACTGAGTTTTATGAGGACCCAACCATTCATCATTATGGCCACCAGCTAATGATGATATATGTTGCTTAGTATGCTCTAATATTCTGTTTGGGGTACTTTCCCTTAAATTAATGGACAAAGGTAGAGGATCGTAATTAATGAAAATATATATTTAAAATGACCACCAAATAACATTTGTACTGATAGTTTGTTTCTTTCAGAAGAGGAATCACTTCTGGCTATTAATGTAGAGAAATGGTTGGGATCATTCCTTATCAATTGCAATGCCCTTCTTCCTTGACACTGTCAAGGATTGTTATCAGAAAATAGTTAGAAAGGAATATGAAAAGTATTTTTGTGACAGGGTTCACTCATATCAACTATTTTGAATGTTATTGTGTTGCTCAAAGTAGTAATTGTGTCTATTTGTTAGTACTCCATATTTTCATGTAGCCTATGGAGAATTTCTGGGAAAATATAAAAATTTGTTTTGGGGGGCTTATTATAGTCATATGTATGAGTACATTTTTTAGTTAAGGCACAGCCAGGTTGTATGTAAATTGCCCACTAAATAGATATGTATACTGTGTACTATGCATGCGATAGTGGGATATGTTGGAGTTAACCTTAAGGGAGAGGGCCGGGTAGTAAGGTACCCTTTGTATGCAGGCCAAATTAATGAGGACAGCAGTATGCCAAACAGAAGTAATAATGTTATTAGCTTGCATTATTACATGGAATGAACCAAATGAGTACATGGAAAGAAGAATGTATAGTAGATACCAGTAGGGTGCTAGTCAGTATGCAGGCAGAATGAATGCACAGACTGAGGATAAAGGTAGTGCTCCATGTGACAGAAATAAGTCAGCAAAGTGGAAAAAAATTGAAAGGATGAAGATTATATGACTGTGAAATGCAGGAGATAATAAAGATCATGATGTTGAGACAAAAGTAAGAAGATGATTTAGAAAGTAATGTGGAAGTTATAACACTGGTGGGAGTGAAAGAGGCTTAGGGACATTAAAGAAAGTAATGACAGGGGTATGTGGGAAAGAGGGTCAGGTGAAGAGGAAATACAGCCAAGCTAAGTGCAGTACTGAAATTGTTCATTACTTCAGTGATGAAGGACTGGGCACCAATTTTATATTTGTCTTGTTTCATTTTTTTGTGTGCCTCGTAACATTTTGACATTTAGTGATCTTATTTTGTTACAGTGGCAAGGCTTATTAGAGGAGGTGCCTTTTGTGTCCTCGTATGCTGACCCTGTAATTAGTATTTTGACACTGAATACATACTTTTTGTAAACAGATGTATTCAGTTTTCATAACAGCTCAATCAAAGAGGTTGGAGAAAGGAAGAGACAACCTAGAAAACCAGAGAGAGAGAGAGAGAGAGAAAGAGAGAGAGGGAGTGAAGCCTTACCCAGGTTTATCTAATCTTCCTTGGTTATCAATCTCTAATATAAATGCAGCTGTAGATATAACCAATAACAGTCAGTTCCAGGTTTGGTATTTGCTATTACTCAAAAGCTTTACTGCAAAGGAATTCCACTAAGTTAGGAAAGTAATTTAGTATAGTCCAAAAAGGTGGTTATGATTTTTTGTACCATTTCATTCCTTTCAGTATGAAGCCTTATTTGTAACCTTGAGACTGCATTTTGCTTTGTGATATTGGTGGGAGTAAATCTTATTCATGTCCTGCTATTTTACCAGTGCACCCATGGTTGAAAAGTATGAGTCTATATTTTTCCGCTTGGATTTGTTATATAAGTTCTCAAAGCATCCAGAATAACTTCCATTGAGATCTAGGAACACTTTGGTATTCATTTAAATTAGATGATTTGAGTGATGGTGTAAGAAGAAAGAGTATTGCACCAAATTAATTGTAGACTTAAAGACAGTAGGAGCAGAAGCACTCTATATTGGTGAAGTTTTTACAACTGTCTGACAAATTCTGGGGGATGTTGCCTTCCATTTGCAGTACAATGGTGAGGTGTTGGTATGCATTGTTGGGATACTGGTGTGCATTGTTGGAGCCTCTGTCTTGTGATTAAAGCCTGCCATAGAAGAAGATTTTCCCAATCTTTGAATATGTTACACAGAGTGAAGCCTGAAGATCTTACGATCTCATCTTATGAATTAACTATGCTTGCAGATTTACCTGCACTGTGCCAAAAAGTGATGTTCAAGATCTATGTCTCGTAAGGGGCTAAAATTTATAAGCAAATTATGCTCAGGTTTGTGCAAACTGTGTGATTCAAGAGACGAAAGTATAGAAAGTCAAAGGTTAATAAATGGAATTGGATTCTAGATGTGTTGTACCATACTGTGTGACATGGCAAGGTAAAAAAATGTGCATGCTGGTTAAAGTTAGAATGCTGTATGCAGTAACAAGTAAGTAATGTTTGCCCACCGAGAAACATAAAAACAGTGAGCGCTGCACTTTATGATCTAGATCTGCCATGACCCAATTCATATAGTACTACCTTGCTAGTGTGATGATTATATCTGAAGCCTTCATTGGAACCATAATGATAGTCTTTGCTATGCATCATTGCCAACCTACCTAATCAGAATATGTAGTGCAACTTATCTGCCAAAATCCCTTCCACTTCCCAAGTGTGCAGTGACATCTGCACCTGGTTAGCCATATGTCCAGTGTGTACTGTTATGCCCATTGTTCTGCAAGGCTCACTGATAGTGGCATGATCATTGTTATGGTACTGTCTCTTCAAGTCAGTGTTTAGGCTGGGTACTTCCTCCTAAATCCCCATGTGTAACACAATGCACACAGTGCCTCTCCCAGCTCCATAATGTGTAATGTAGTGGTCATTGTCTTGGTTTCCTGTCTAACCTCACCCACCAGTGTGTAGTGTAATGCTTATTGTTCAGGGTCTCCTATCCCTTTCCAAATGTGTTCATTGCTCAGCTTCCCCCTTATCATTTCCCTAGTTTTTATTCAAAAGATTGTTTTCCAGAGTCCCCACTTCCCAATTCATTAATATTATTACTAATCTTTATATTCTAAGGTGTGTGTGTGTGTGTCTATATATATATATATATATATATATATATATATATATATATATATATATATATATATATATATATATATATATTTACTTTTATAGTGACTGATTTGCTTGTTGTCCACCGGACCCCCTTTCTGCTCATTTCAACATTACAGTACTCTCCAGAGGTACCCCTCTTCCTTGCATACCACTGATGCTCCCATGTGAATTGGTCTGCTATGCTATGCCTAAACATGACATACCACATTGATTCTTATGTAGTCGGAATTTGCAACAGATCTGCATGCACTTTGTATGTTGTTGGAAGCAGTGTGCTGCACTTGAAGCTTGGAGATGGGAACTCTTTGTTACGTACAAAACTGGTTGCCCTACTACACAGGAAAAGAAAAGAATAAAACAGAACCATTTGAACTTGCTGCTTAGTAGAATTGAGAAAAGTGCCTTATTCCTCTATTACAATTTGGTGTTGTATATATAGAAACCAAAAGAAATAAGACCAAGAGATAAAAGTTTCTTACAATGTTTGTACCCCTGCAGTTTGCATCAAGAAAGCAGTAATAAAATATATTGGAAACTGATACATGTTTTTTTGGGGTCTATGTTAAATCATCGAACGCTTAAAAAGCGAATGATGATTTATCGAACCCATGTAAGTGAAAGCTTACAATCTCGAATGCTTAGTACAGCAATTTTTTTTCCAAGGGAAAAAAAAACGCTGGTCCACAAAAAAAAAAAAAAAAAAAAAAATTAAAGCATAACATAAAGTGGGCTGTGCCCACCCCCCCCTACTTAAATATACCAACTCCGAGATCGCACTACAGTCATGAAAACGGCAAAGTAACAGAAGCGGCCAAGTGATTTCTTTCCCAGGGAAAGAATTTGCTTATATGCCGTTTTGCTATTTTACCATTTCATGCTTTCAGGTTCGATCAAGATGCATTCGAAAGAATGCATCTTCGATCATTTAATAGGAACCCATTTCTTTTTTAATACAGTTACAATATCAATATTCTTTTCAATTTCTGGAATCCTAGGTGGACTTGTTATACAAATGTACAATCATTTCTTCCTGGGTTTTAAATGATTTCATCCTTCCGCTCTACCAGTATCGTCTTGATCTGTGTTTTTAGGTTATGAAAATATATTTTATTTAATATTTAGAACTCTTGAATGAACACCTCACAACATTCCATCATACCTTGAAATGCACAACTTATCAAATGTTTCTTCTTTAGTTTGCTAGTTTTACTATTACCAGTCTCTCTTCCAAGATAGCGGATTAACAGTATAAAAGGCAATTCATCATCATCATCATCATCATCATCATCATCATCATCATCAAACTTTTTACTATAAATAAATTATAATTGCGTTCAGCCATCATGTTTAGTCATTGAATAAACTGTCTCTGTAGCACTAAAGCTGTGATCTATGGCTGAATTTGTAACTGCTGACTCAAAGTTAGCTCAGGAAGCTTAAGTTATCTAGACAGGTGTAATGATGAATTACTTCTAGCTGTGCTGATCTGTATGCTTGATTTATGTCATTTTGCAGGCTTGGCTTGCAGAGGACTGATTAAATAAGAAAACCTAGTTACTGGGTAAAAAATGTTTTGTGAGTGTTTTAATTTAACATATAATGCATGCTTCTGCATAAAAAAATGACTGAGGGTCTAAGTGTAATGCACAGAAAACCATATTTATTTGTATTCAGTATCATATCTCTCAACCTCTTAGAGCAATATATTTGCACAAAGCCATTAATAAAAGTGGGACAAAGTCGCAAAAATAGGGGCAGTTTTTAAATATTGTTCTTACAAACTTAGAAAGCTTATAGAATAACAGGTCTTGCATTAGTATACATTTTCCGAAGGGTGTGAAGTCTCAAACTCAAATGTCTGTCATTATTTTCTAAATTCAGTCTTTAATGATTTGCCACTAATTTGCAGAAAACTACAATTTTATGAAAAACAGACCAAAAATATGAAGCAAAACTCAGTACATTTTGGGAAAATCTGTACAGTTGAGAACTAAAATAAATCATTGTAACTTGTCTTTTAGCAGTTAAGAAGCTTTTTTGTTTAAGTTCAAAGGACTAAATTTGGAGAATTTTGTGCTTGGTGGTAATAGCCATAAAATGAATGCCTCTTCAAGTGGAGTCCTGAGTCTAAGAAAAGAAACATGAAATTCATACAAACATTGCAAAAGGACTCATGACTATGTTTGGTAGAGTACTGTTTGTCCATAAAAAGAGGTTTATCAGTTTTATAGTACTTAAATATGGAGCATGTTTGTGCAAGTCATGAAATGTGTCAGGGAGTGTGGAGTTTTATCTACAAGGTACATTTCTGCACACAGGACTAGAGAAGAAGGAAGTGCAGACGAGAGAAAACTGTAAGTGGCAGAGCTATAAACAAGGAATTTGACATCTCAGGCAACTTACTTATTAGGCATCACTGTATTGCTCGTAAGCAATCTCACATGATTGGTTGTAAAAGCTCCGACTATTCTTTTTATTAATGTAACAGCAAGTTAGTAGGTAGCCACATTAGTAATAATGCTTTTTATAAACATTCAGTGCTTTTATTAGGTGATTGCCCAACTCTTTTGTTACTCTGTTGTAAGCATCAATGGACCCTCTAAATGACTTTCACTGTGTATTTGGCTCACGGAATGCAGTCAAGTGCCCTACCACCCTCTGTTTGAAGTAACATTTCCTCATATCTTAAGTGAGACATTCCCCCTTTCAGCTGTCTTTCACATCCACTTTTCTATCTTTACATCTGTAGCCCCAGAGTCATCCCATTTGCTCCCGAACAATACAGTGCATCAAAATAATATCTTTCACTTTTACCTGTCACGTTGGCTGAAACCTGTCATCATACCATAGATCCTGGTTTGCTTCAGAATTTTCTATCAGCATGAAATTCCATTTCTCTTTATGAATTTAATATTTTACATATTTTGTTTCTCACTTTCAGCATGCCTTCTGTATGAATCTATTTTATGAAAAATAGTGATAAAAACTCCCACCTTGATGGGAATGGTTTTGTATGGTGACTGAAAGACTGCTATTTGTGACAGAAATGGTAGGGATAAGGTGTATCACAGAAGGAAAATGCGTTCAAACAATATTAATAAAAATGCAAGTTGTAAAATATGAATGAAATGCCCCTTTGCGGATAGTCTCAGTGAAATACATTGCTGCACTTGATCCAATTCTTACCTGGCCTTAATGATTAGAGGAGTTGTGTGTTACATTGTAATACTTGACCCACCTACTTCTTACCTGGCTTTAATGATTGGAGGAGTTGTGTGTTACATTGTAATACCTGACCCACTTCTTACCTGGCTTTACTGATCGGAAGAGCTGTGTGGTGCATTATAATACTTGATAAACCCACTTCTTACCCAGCTTTAATGATTGGAGTAGCCGTGTTAAATTGTAATATTTGACCCACTTCTTACCCATCTTTTATGATTGGAGGAGTTGTGTGCTTTGTCTTTTAAGGAAGCAATGGTATGCTTGCTGGTAGCAAGAATGAATGTGAGGTTATTGATCCATGTCTTTAGAGGAGCAGGCACAGTTATACTACAAGAAAAATGAATAATATATAAGCTTATTGTAACTGTTGAAAATAATCCCCATTTAAGAAGACAGTTTTCTTCATTGCATGGCTTAGAGAAATGTGTTTATGGTAATGATTTCTCCTGTGAAATGAACCTGAAGGAATAAATATGATTCAAAAGCAGATGAACACAAAAATCTTAACATTTTTCATTACTGATTAACACATAATGAATATGTTTTCCTTGCAGAACAGATTTGCACTGTAGAAACTAAATAACACAACTGTGAAAGTAATTAGGGATGAATGAGTGATGGTCAGACAACTGCAAAAGTGGTATTCCTTATGATATCATATGGGAGAATGATCAACTAGATAAGGCTAATGTAAACTGTCACATGGGAGTGAAAATGATGGCCCTGCTGTTTCTAAGTTAACAAATGACTGCCAGCTTTAATTAGATGCTCTGAATAAAAGGGTGGCAAAAGTCTCTCTCTCTCTTACAAGTAGCCACTGACTTCTAGAGTGACCTCTTGGACAGCCACAGCTAATTGCAGAGTTTACAAAACAAAGGAAGAAACAAAGTTAGATTGCTGGGTTTTTCTTTTACATCACACATGCATGTACTAACACCTACTGACAATTTAGAGTCCCTAGTACTGAGATCATAAAAATGAGTTACATGAATGGCCGGAACAAATCGGGTGATTTTATTCAGGATGACTGTAATGATCTACAGAGTTTATAGTGACACTGATTACTCACATTATGGTAATAATGCAGATGAAAGACTGGAGAATGGAACAACAATGGGAATAATTTCCTGCAAAAGGGAGATTATTACTGATGACAGTGAAAGGGAAGTTTTCTTATTTTTTTGTAGTGGTAAAGCATGAATTACACAGCTTTTTAAGGGTATGGGGAAAAACATCATTCTCTATAATAAAACAGAGGTCAGAAAACCATAAAAACTTTAGTGCATAACTTTCTTTGGTTGCATTGATTACAAATAAAATTTAGAGAGGCTTTTACCAAGTCCCTGCTTGTTTGGGTGAATTAGGAGTGAAGTGGCTCCGGAGGATACTCATAGCAGTATGGAGAGAAAGGTGTGTATCCCAGATAACTGGAGAATAAGCATCCCACTGTACCAGGGCACAGGAACAAGGGGGACATTCACAACTGTATCAAAATCCTGACACACTGCATGAAGCTACTGAAGAGGGTGACTGAAAATGAATTCATAGAGAAGTGGGAAGTAAGACGGGAGACGAACAGTTTGGATTCAGATCAAAATACAGCACCAGATAGTTGAGAAGATGCTAGAGGTGAGGAAAGCATCCAAATGGGCATTCTCTTTGGAGAAAGCATATGACAATGTCCCAAGAAAGCTGATTTGGGCAGTCTTGCAATTGTTCAAAGCAGTAGAAACATTGGTAGAATTAGTGCAGGCTATATACAAGGATCCAATTACACAAGTACAAGCAGTGTTTGGACTCACATAGGGGTTTACAGAGGGAGTGGGCATGCATCAGGGTTTAGCTTTCAGCCCACTGCTGTTTCTATTGATAAGCTAGATTAGCAAACAGGTTGGAGGGGCCAGATCAACAAAGTTGCTGTATGCAAACATTATGGGATTATTGGCAGACTCTGAACAAGAACGTCAGCAAAGGCTAGATGAATGGAATGGAACACTGAAGGCACATAGGATGAAACTGAGCACAGATAAGATAGTTGTAATGGCTGCAAATGGAGGAAATCAGAAGAAGCTGAGAGCTTAGGCAGGTGCTTAGGGAGAGTTTCTGTGTGCAGTACTGTGGATCCCGCTTCAGTTAGCTAGTTAGCATTAGAGGGCTGGCATGGGGAACTGAGGACTGACTATGGCTGATTCTCTTTTGGGGAGTGATTTTCCTTGTAGGGTGTGAGCCCAGGTGGAAACCAGAGGTTTCTAATTAGGCATAACAGTAATTTAAAAGTACAAGTGGATCATTTGTGATGGGATTATATGTAAATGAGGATTATATGTAAATGCACAGGTGCACAATTATATTGATATCATTTTATGTTCTGGACTGAGGTGTGGAGAAGATGAGTATGGCATAAAATGCCTCTCCACTGCAATCAGGATGGCATAGGTTCATAGGTTCATAGGTAGGTACTAAACTATCTGCCCTAGGGCATTTATAAGCCTAGCCAGAATGTGTTGGCTTTCGCCTCCCTTTTAGACTAGATTCTTGAGCCTCTGTCCAGCAGGGCCATAGAAGTGATCCCAGGAGCAAATTTACGATTTCCCGTCCACTCATCAAAATTTCTCTTGAAGAGGGTCAGCGAGGGGCTCTGCCTAACATGGACTGGGATTCTATTCCAGAGCATGGGAAGCCTTTGGGATATGAATCTATCCCTCCAGCATGTCCTATTTATTGTTGTGCTAAGGTTTAAGTCCCTGGAGCGTGTAGCTGTAATGGATCTGGTTTTCTTGAGGTGGAGCATGTCCAACAATTCTGGGTTAGACATGGCCTTGTATGTCAGGCAGAGATCACCTCTGAGTAGGCGGTAAGCAACTGAGTACAGCTGGAGTTTCTTTAGTCAAGCTGCATAGGGCATCTGTTTGAGGCCCATGATCCTCTTGGTGAGGTATTTTTGAGGTCTCTCCAGCTGTTGCAGGTGTCGGGTATGTTACATCCCAAATGGGGCATTGTACTCAATTATGGGCCTGATGAGTGATGAGTAGAGGGGCACAATGACCTCTCTAGATCTAGATGTGAACCCTTTTGTGATTAGGTGGGCTATAGAGAAGGTTTTTCTAACTACTTTGGCAATGTGATTGCCAAAAGGAGAGGTTACTATCTACTTGGGTCCCCAGATCCCTGATTACTTCTTCCATAATTAGTGGAGTATCTGCTATATGGTAGTTTGTGGGCACTTTGTTTTTCCCGAAGGGGATGACTATGCATTTTTTTTGCATTTAGCTTGAGGCCATGGTTCTGACACCAGGTATCAGTCTCCGTAAGGCTCTTCTGGATGATGCTTGTGTCAGCCAAAGAGTCGATTATGGCTCCCAGTTTGCAATCATCTGCGAACTTGGTCAGCCACAGTCCCCCTGTGTTTTCCTGTACCTCAGAGAAATATATACCGAACAAGAAGGGTCCCAGGACTGATCCCTGTGGGACGCCACTTGTAACTGATTTAGAGTCAGACATGGCACCCGTGACTCTGACCATGTGAGTTCTATCCCTGAGCCAGTTTGCAACCCATCTTGTGACATATGGGTTGATATTTAAGCTGGTAAGCTTATTTATGATACCAGATTGGGGTATTTATTGTGTCGAAGGCTTTTACGAGGTCTAGGTAAGCTGTGTGGACTACCTTTCCCTCATCTAAGGCTTTGGTAACTGTTTTGAAGAAGTCAACTAGGTTTAAGAGGCAAGATCTGCCCTTAATAAAGCTGAATTGGGTGGGGTTCAGTGTTTGGAGGTTCCCAATGTCTTTGTTTATGAGATCCATGATGATGCGCTTCATAGCCTTGCAGACCAGGCTAGTCAGGCTTATAGGGTGATAGTTCCCTGGATCCATTGTGGCGCCACCTTTGTGGAGCAGGATCACTGTTGCTGTACGCCATTCTTTGGGTACATAGCCTGTGGTAAGGCTGAGTTGGAACAGTGAATTCATGTGAGGGTTTAGTTAATTTTGGAGCTTGTGTAAGACGCAACCTGGGATACCATCTGGTCCCATTGATGCTGTGTTTTTGACTTTGGAGAGGGCTGCTTTCACCTGTGAGTCTGTGATGTCTGAGGGACTGCATTCTTCTGGGATAGACACAGGCCCTTTTGGGGGGGATGGGGGGTGAAGTTTGCACTGAACTTGTCCGCCAGGATGTTGGCAATGTCTGTGGGTTCAGTGTACTTTGTGCCAGTTTGCACCGGCTCAGAACAGACTGCGAGCTGCCACCCAGATTTTTGATATAGCTAAAGAACACCTTGTGATTATCTTTAGAGTCTTTGGCGATTTTTCTTTTGAAGCTGGCCTTTGATGATTTTATGAGGGATCGAAGTTTCTTGCTAGTAATGATCAAGGATGCCTTCCCTTTTTGGGATTTTGCCTTGTCTTGTAATAGTTTCCTCCTTCTGTTGTATAGCTTATTTATGGCCGAGGTCCACCAGACTGGTCTCCTGTTGTTGGAGGAGTGAGTCTTGGTTTTACTTGGGATGGCACGATCCATGCATTCCTGTAGGTGCTCATAGAGTGCCTTTGTAAAGGATTCTGTGGTTTGGGTAGAATTTTCCATTAGCCTGGGGGCTTTGAAACTTTCCACCTTGGTCTTGAGAAGTGTGAAGTTTGTTTTTGAGAAATTTTTCACAGTGGTTTCCTTGGCTGGGTGTGGGGTCGGGATGTGGATGTCCATTGTGATAAGTTTATGGTCTGATCTTACCAATGAGGAATTTACCTCTGGTGTGGAACATTGAGCCACCATGTTGGTGATGACCAAGTCCAATATGTTGTCCCCTCTTGTGGGAGTGTTGACCAATTGTTCCATGGCATTTAAGTTTATAAACTCCAGGAACCATTGGGCAAAAGAAACTGGGACTTGAGTAGTTTTCCCAGTCAGTGTTTGGGTAGTTGAAATCCCCCAATATCATGGTGTTTGGTGAGACCTTCATATTCTCCAATGATCTCAGGAATGCCGCGTGAGGATCCTGAGACAAGGTGTGTGATCTGTAACAGGCTATGAACTGAAAAGCAGTTTTACCTGCTGTTAGTTGCACATGGATGGTCTCTGTTGCCTCATGCAGTGCCACTAACCTGGAGGTGTGGGTATCCTTGATGAAAATGGATACTCCCCCACCTTTAGTATTCCTGTCTGAGTTCTGGGGCCAAAAGGAATGGTATGAGTTGAATCCTGGTAGTGCTGGGGTGCTCTCTGGAGCCTTGAACCAGGTTTCTGTTACTGCACAGATATTGATTTTCTCCATACTGAGGAGTGCCTCGAGTGAGTGCATCTTGAGGTTTAGACTTCTGGCATTGAGTAGCATTACCCTTAGTTTTTTGTTTCTGGTATTGTCTATGGAGGTGGGTTTGTCTTTTGAACCTTGCCTATAAAAGGCACTATGAGGGTGGCACAAGCCTTAGCCAGTATTCGAAAGCCTAAGGGTGACAGGTGCAAGCCATCCCTGGTGAAGCAATGTGGCTTGTCTAGCATGTCATCCCCGGCTGACAGACACTTGATCCCCTTTGAATGACACCAGTAGCTTAGCCAATTGTTAAAATTGATAATTTTGTCTTTATACTGCACCATCATTCTTGGTGAGGGCAATATGCTACTCAGGGTCAGGGTCATACTGGCCTGGGCTACATGATCAAAGAGCTCCTCTATGTCTCTTTTCATGTAGTCCAGGAAGGTACATCTCAGGTCATTCACACCAACATGAACAATGACAGAGTCATATTTGTACCTGCTGTCAAGTGAGCTGAGTGCCTGTGTTATGTGGCGGATCCTGGCTCCCGACAGGCAGCTTACAGTGACCCTCTCCTTGTTCAGTCTGGTGAGTGGGATGTCAGTGTGCCTGACAATAGAGTCTCCAATTACTAGTGTATTAGGTGTGCTATTTAGCCCTAGGGGCTGCGACTTTGTGGCACACTGACTTCGTGAAGTATGTGATCCATGTAAGTTGTTGTGGGATAGCGGTTGCCTGGGTGTCTGCTTTGGAGGTCTCTGCTGCTTTGGCAGATTTTTATTTAGAGCTTCCAAGTATGTTTTTGTGAGTTTATGTGTCTTGTTTGCTGGTGCGTTTGGTCTATGTGAGACTGGTTGTGTGGTGCGAGTGGTTTCCTTTTTGTCCTGACTGACTGTGCCAGTCCTGGATTGAGAGAGCTCAGCCTCCAGTTTGGTTGTATAGTTGCATCTCTCACAAATATTTGAGTTTGGTGGAAGAAAGAGAGGGTTGTCTGTGTACATAAGGCAATTGTAACATTGCATCAAGATTCCCAGATTGACCAGCTGGACTAGAGAGTATACTGAAACTGCACTTTGGACATGCCTAGATAGTTTAAAGAACTGGTTTATTGACTGACTGGAATGGACGAATAGGGAACCTTGTACTTCTGGATAGTATAAGGGGGTGTAATGCTAAAGTTTGTTAGTGCTCACTGAGGAATTTGAGTAAGTGCTGGGCTGTAGCATGAGGGTTGAGTGCTTACTTTGAGAGTTTGACTAGTTCCAAGGGAAAAATTGAAGAGCAGACTTTGTGGAGCCGGGAATTGTTAAAAACTGCTTAAACGGCGCTGTGCTACATTGCGCAACATTGCACAATGCGCAAAATCATGCAAAACCGCACTAAAGTGGGTTTTAAGGCAGGGAGTTTGAAAGAGTTAGGAAATGGCCAAAACGGCCAATAAGCAACTAGTTACCGGGCTGAGACCACTCCTCCAGGGACAGATAGGCTGCTCAGAGCTCCTCACACTCATTGGTGAACAAAGAAGCTTCCTCCTATCCAAGTAAGGATATGGGCAACACAGGAACTATGACACAGCCTAGAATTCAGCAATACCTGAAAACTGGACTATTCTAGCTCAGAAAAGGTGGGAAACAAGGATATTTTTTTGTTTTTTTTCTTCTTTTTCACTTAAACACAGAAACTAGGTACAGGAATACAGTAAATGCTTTAGCTCGGCTAGCGTACTTGAGTGTGTAGCCTACAACAATTAAACAAGGCAAAAACAACTTTTAAAGTGCAAATCACAAAAAAATGCAGACCAATGCAGAAAAACAAACTTTGCAGAACTCAGATAGTTAGAAAACTCACTTTTCGGCGAGACTAAACAGTCGCTGGTAGGAAAGCAGAAAAAAATACTTATAATCTGTTAAAGTCCCTCTTTCACTCACTGCTGCTTGTAGGACTCTGCAGGACACCATGAGGAGGTGTGCTGAGTCTGTTACAAGTGCAAAACTGCTCTAAAGCGGGTTTTAAAGCAGGGAGTTTGAAAGAGATAGGAAATGGCCCAAAATGGCCAATAAGCAACTAGTTACTGGGCTGAGAACACTCCTCCAGTGACAGATAGGCTGCTCAGAGCTCCCCACTCTCACTGGTGAACAAAGAAGCTTCCTCCTATCCAAGTAAGGATATGGACAACACAGGAACTATGACACAGCCTAGAATTCAGCAATACCTGAAAACTGGACTATTCTAGCTCAGAAAAGGCAGGAAACAAGGATTTTTTTTGTTTTTTTTTTCTTTTTTTTTCACTTAAACACAGAAACTAGGCACAGGAATACAGTAAATGCTTTAGATTGGCTAGTGCACTTGGGTGTGTAGCCTACAACAATTAAACAAGGCAAAAACCACTTTTAAAGTGCAAAACACAAAAAAAATGCAGGCAAATGCAGAAAAAACATACTTTGCAGAACTGAGATAGTTAGAAAACTCGCTTTTCGCCGAGACTAAACAGTCGCTGGTAGGAAAGCAAATAAAAAATACTTATAATCTGTTAAAGTCCATCTTTCACTCACTGCTGCTTGTTGGACTCTGCAGGACACCACGAGGAGCTGTGCTGAGTCTGTTACAAGCATAAAACCAGGCTAAAGTGGGTTTTAAGGCAGGGAGTTTGAAAGAGATAGGAAATGGCCCAAAACGGCCAATAAGCAACTAGTTACTGGGCTGAGACCACTCCTCCAGGGACAGATAGGCTGCTCAGAGTTCCCCACTCTCACTGGTGAACAAATAAGCTTCCTCCTATCCAAGTAAGGATATGGGCAACACAGGAACTATGACACAGCCTAGAATTCAGCAATACCTGAAAACTGGACTATTCTAGCTCAGAAAAGGCAGGAAACAAGGATATTTTCTGTTTTTTTTTTTTTTTTCACTTAAACACAGAAACTAGGCACAGGAATACAGTAAATGCTTTAGATTGGCTAGTGCACTTGAGTGTGTAGCCTACAACAATTAAACAAGGCAAAAACCACTTTTAAAGTGCAAAACACAAAAAAAATGCAGGCAAATGCAGAAAAAACATACTTTGCAGAACTCAGATGGTTAGAAAACTCGCTTTTTGCCGAGACTAAACAGTCGCTGGTAGGAAAGCAAATAAAAAATACTTATAATCTGTTAAAGTCCATCTTTCACCCACTGCTGCTTGTTGGACTCTGCAGCACACCACGAGGAGTTGTTCTGAGTCTGTTACAAGCGCAAAACCATGCTAAAGTGGGTTTTAAGGCATGGAGTTTGAAAGAGATAGGAAATGGCCCAAAACGGCCAATAAGCAACTAGTTACTGGGCTGAGACCACTCCTCCAGGGACAGATAGGCAGCTCAGAGCTCCCCACTCTCAGTGGTGAACAAAGAAGCTTCCTCCTATCCAAGTAAGGATATGGGCAACACAGGAACTATGACACAGCCTAGAATTCAGCAATACCTGAAAACTGGACTATTCTAGCTCAGAAAAGGTGGGAAACAAGGATTTGTTTTGTTTTTTTTTTCTTTTTTTCACTTAAACACAGAAACTAGGGACAGGAATACAGTAAATGCTTTAGATCGGCTAGCACACTTGAGTGTGTAGCCTACAGCCATTAAACAAAGCAAAAACAATTTTTAAAGTGCAAAACACAAAAAAATGCAGACAAATGCAGAAAAACAAACTTTGCAGATCTCAGATAGTTAGAAAACTCACTTTTCGGTGAGACTAAACAGTCGCTGGTAGGAAAGCAGAAAAAAAATACTAAAGTCCCTCTTTCGCTCACTGCTGCTTGTAGGACTCTGCAGGACACCACGAGGAGCTGTGCTGAGTCTGTTACAAGAGCAAAACCATGCTAAAGTGGGTTTTAAGGCACAGAGTTTGAAAGAGAGAGGAAATGGCCCAAAATGGCCAATAAGTAACTAGTTACTGGGCTGAGACCACTCCTCCAGGGACAGATAGGCGGCTCAGAGCTCCCCACTCTCACTGGTGAACAAAGAAGCTTCCTCCTATCCAAGTAAGGATATGGGCAACACAGGAACTATGACACAGCCTAGAATTCAGCAATACCTGAAAACTGGACTATTCTAGCTCAAAAAAGGCAGGAAAAATGATTTTTTTTGTGTTTTTCTTTTTTTTCACTTAAACACAGAAACTAGGCACAGGAATACAGTAAATGCTTTAGATCGGCTAGCGCACTTGAGTGTGTAGCCTACAACAATTAAACAAGGCAAAAACAACTTTTAAAGTGCAAATCACAAAAAAATGCAGACAAATGCAGAAAAACAAACTTTGCAGAACTCAGATAGTTAGAAAACTCGCTTTTCGGCGAGACTAAACAGTCGCTGGTAGGAAAGCAGAAAAAAATTCTTATAATCTGTTAAAGTCCCTCTTTCACTCACTGCTGCTTGTAGGACTCTACAGGACACCACGAGGAGCTTTGCTGAGTCTGTTACAAGCGCAAAACCGCTTTAAAGCGGGTCTTAAGGCAGGGAGTTTGAAAGAGATAGGCAATGGCCCAAAATGGCCAATAAGCAACTAGTTACTGGGCTGAGACCACTCCTCCAGGGACAGATAGGCTGCTCACAGCTCCCCACTCTCACTGGTGAACAAAGAAGCTTCCTCCTATCCAAGTAAGGATATGGGCAACACAGGAACTATGACACAGCCTAGAATTCAGCAATACCTGGAAACTGGACTATTCTAGCTCAGAAAACGCAGGAAACAAGGATTTTTTTTGTTTTTTTTTTTCTTTTTTTTCACTTAAACACAGAAACTAGGCACAGGAATACAGTAAATGCTTTAGATCGGCTAGCGCACTTGAGTGTGTAGCCTACAACAATTAAACAAGGCAAAAACACTTTTAAAGTGCAAAACACAAAAAAAATGCAGGCAAATGCAGAAAAACATACTTTGCAGAACTCAGATAGTTAGAAAACTCACTTTTCAGCGAGACTAAACAGTCGCTGGTAGGAAAGCAGAAAGAAAATTGTAAAGTCCCTATTTCGCTCACTGCTGCTTGTAGGACTCTGCAGGACACCACGAGGAGCTGTGCTGAGTCTGTTACAAGTGCAAAACTGCGCTAAAGCGGGTTTTAAGGCAGGGAGTATGAAAGAGATAGGAAATGGCTGAAAATGGCCAATAAACAACTAGTTACTGGACTGAGACCACTCCTCCAGGGACAGATAGGCTGCTCAGACCTCCCCTTTCTCACTGGTGAGCAAAGATACTTCCTCCTATCCAAGTAAGGATATGGGCAACACAGGAACTATGACGCAGCCTAGAATTCAGTGATACCTGAAAACTGGACTATTCTAGCTCAGAAAACGCAGGAAACAAGGATTTTTTTTTTGTTTTTTTTTCTTTTTTTTCACTTAAACACAGAAACTAGGCACAGGAATACAGTAAATGCTTTAGACTGGCTAGTGCACTTGAGTGTGTAGCCTACAACAATTAAACAAGGCAAAAAACACTTTTAAAGTGCAAAACACAAAAAAATGTAGGCAAATGCAGAAAAACAAACTTTGCAGAACTGAGATAGTTAGAAAACTCGCTTTTCGGTGAGACTAAACAGTCGCTGGTATGAAAGCAAAAAAAAAATACTTATAATCTGTTAAAGTCCATCTTTCACTCACCGCTGCTGGTTGGACGTTGCGGGACACCACGAGGAGCTGTGCTGAGTCTGTTACAAGCGCAAAACCATGCTAAATCGGGTTTTAAGGCACAGAGTTTGAAAGAGATAGGAAATGGCCCAAAACGGCCAATAAGTAACTAGTTACTGGGCTGAGACCACTCCTCCAGGGACAGATAGGCTGCTCAGAGCTCCCCACTCTCACTGGTGAACAAAGAAGCTTCCTCCTATCCAAGTAAGGATATGGGCAACACAGGAACTATGACACAGCATAGAATTCAGCAATACCTGAAAACTGGACTATTCTAGTTCAGAAAAAGTGGGAAACAAGGATTTTTTTTTTGTTGACTTAAACACAGAAACTAGGCACAGGAATACAGTAAATGCTTTAGATCGGCTAGAGCACTTGAGTGTGTAGCCTACAACAATTAAACAAGGAAAAAACAACTTTTAAAGTGCAAAACACAAAAAATGCAGACAAATGCAGAAAAACAAACTTTGCAGAACTCAGATAGTTAGAAAACTCACTTTTCGGCGAGACTAAACAGTCGCAGGTAGGAAAGCAGAAAAAAAAATACTTATAGTCTGTTAAAGTCCATCTTTCGCTCACTGCTGCTTGTAGGAGTCTGCAGGACACCATGAGGAGCTGTGGTGAGTCTGTTACAAGCGCAAAACCATGCTAAAGTGGGTTTTAAGGCAGGGAGTTTGAAAGAGATAGGAAATGGCCCAAAACGGCCAATAAGCAACTAGTTGCTGGGCTGAGACCACTCCTCCAGGGACAGATAGGCTGCTCAGAGATCCCCACTCTCAGTGGTGAACAAAGAAGCTTCCTCCTATCCACGTAAGGATATGGGCAACACAGGAACTATG
Source organism: Protopterus annectens (assembly GCF_019279795.1). Taxonomy (NCBI): domain Eukaryota; kingdom Metazoa; phylum Chordata; order Ceratodontiformes; family Protopteridae; genus Protopterus; species Protopterus annectens. The sequence continues at coordinate 665,170,191 of NC_056751.1, read as the reverse complement.
ACACAGCCTAGAATTCAGCAATACATGAAAACTGGACTATTCTAGCTCAAAAAAGGCAGGAAAAAGGATTTTTTGTGTTTTTCATTTTTTTCACTTAAACACAGAAACTATTCACAGGAATACAGTAAATGCTTTAGATCGGCTAGCACACTTGAGTGTGTAGCCTACAACAATTAAACAAGACAAAAACAACTTTTAAAGTGCAAAACAAATAAATGCAGACAAATGCAGAAAAACAAACTTTGCAGAACTCAGATAGTTAGAAAACTCGCTTTTCGGCGAGACTAAACAGTCGCTGGTAGGAAAGCAGAAAAAAATACTTATAATCTGTTAAAGCCCCTCTTTCGCTCACTGCTGCTTGTAGGACTCTACAGGACACCACGAGTAGCTGTGCTGAGTCAGTTACAAGTGCAAAACTGCGCTAAAGCGGGTTTTAAGGCAGGGAGTTTGAAAGAGATAGGAAATGGCCCAAAACGGCCAATAAGCAACTAGTTACTGGGCTGAGACCACTCCTCCAGGGACAGATAGGCTGCTCAGAGCTCCCCACTCTCACTGGTGAGCAAAGAAGCTTCCTCCTATCCAAGTAAGGATATGGGCAACACAGGAACTATGACACAGCCTAGAATTCAGCAATACCTGAAAACTGGACTATTCTAGCTCAGAAAAGGCGGGAAACAAGGATTTTTTTTTCTATTTTTTCACTTAAACACAGAAACTAGGCACAGGAATACAGTAAATGCTTTAGATCGGCTAGCGCACTTGAGTGTGTAGCCTACAACAATTAAACAAGGCAAAAACAACTTTTAAGGTGCAAAACACAAATAAATGCAGACAAATGCAGAAAAACAAACTTTGCAGAACTCAGATAGTTAGAAAACTCGCTTTCCGGCGAGACTAAACAGTTGCTGGTAGGAAAGCAGAAAAACATACTTATAATCTGTTAAAGTCCCTCTTTCGCTCACTGCTGCTTGTAGGACTCTGCAGGACACCACGAGGAGCTGTGCTGAGTCTGTTACAAGTGCAAAACTGTGCTAAAGTGGGTTTTAAGGCACAGAGTTTGAAAGAGATAGAAATTGCCCAAAAGTGCCAATAAGTAACTAGTTAGTGGGCTGAGACCACTCCTCCAGGAACAGATAGGCTGCTCAGAGATCCCCACTCTCAGTGGTGAACAAAGAAGCTTCCTCCTATCCACGTAAGGATATGGGCAACACAGGAACTATGACACAGCCTAGAATTCAGCAATACATGAAAACTGGACTATTCTAGCTCAAAAAAGGCAGGAAAAAGGATTTTTTGTGTTTTTCTTTTTTTTCACTTAAACACAGAAACTATTCACAGGAATACAGTAAATGCTTTAGATCGGCTAGCACACTTGAGTGTGTAGCCTACAACAATTAAACAAGGCAAAACAACTTTTAAAGTGCAAATCACAAAAACATGCAGACAAATGCAGAAAAACAAACTTTGCAGAACTCAGATAGTTAGAAAACTCGCTTTTTGGCTAGACTAAACAGTCGCTGGTACGGAAAGCAGAAAAAAATTCTTATAATCTGTTAAAGTCCCTCTTTCACTCACTGCTGCTTGTAGGACTCTACAGGACACCACGAGGAGCTGTGCTGAGTCTGTTTTTAGTGCAAAACCGCTCTAAAGCGGGTTTTAAGGCAGGGAGTTTGAAAGAGATAGGCAATGGCCCAAAACTGCCAATAAGCAGCTAGTTACTGGACTGAGACCACTCCTCCAGGGACAGATAGGCTACTCACAGCTCCCCACTCTCACTGGTGAACAAAGAAGCTTCCTCCTATCCAAGTAAGGATATGGGCAACACAGGAACTATGACACAGCCTAGAATTCAGCAATACCTGAAAACTGGACTATTCTAGCTCAGAAAAGGCGGGAAACAAGGAAATGTTTTTTTTTCACTTAAACACAGAAACTAGGCACAGGAATACAGTAAATGCTTTAGATCGGCTAGCGCACTTGAGTGTGTAGCCTACAACAATTAAACAAGGCAAAAACAACTTTTAAAGTGCAAAACACAAAAAATGCAGACAAATGCAGAAAAACAAACTTTGCAGAACTCAGATAGTTAGAAAACTCACTTTTCAGCGAGACTAAGCAGTCGCTGGTAGGAAAGCAAAAAAAAAATACTTATAATCTGTTAAAGTCCATCTTTCGGTCACTGCTGCTTGTAGGACTCTGCAGGACACCACAAGGAGCTGTGCTGAGTCTATTACAAGCGCAAAATCTTGCTAAAGTGTGTTTTAAGGCAGGAAGTTTGAAAGAGATAGGAAATAGCCCAAAACAACCAATAAGCAACTAGCTACTGGGCTGAGAACCCTCCTCCAGGGACAGATAGGCTGCTCAGAGCTCCCCACTCTCATTGGTGAGCAAAGAAGCTTCCTCCTATCCAAATAAGTATATGGGCAACACAGGAACTATGACAAAGCCTAGAATTCAGCAATACCTGAAAACTGGACTTTTCTAGCTCATAAAGGGTGGGAAACAAGGATTTTTTTTTCTTTTTTTTCACATAAACACAGAAACTAGGCACAGGAATACAGTAAATGCTTTAGATCGGCTAGCGCACTTGAGTGTGTAGCCTACAACAATTAAATAAGGCAAAAACAACTTTTAAAGTGCAAAACACAAAAAAATGCAGGCAAATGCAGAAAAACAAACTTTGCAGAACTCAGATAGTTAGAAAACTCGCTTTTCTGCGAGATTAAGCAGTCGCTGGTAGGAAAGCAGAAAAAAAATAGGAAAGTCCCTGTTTCGCTCACTGCTGCTTGTAGGACTCTACAGGACACCAGGAGGAGCTGTGCTGAGTCTGTTACAAGCGCTAAACTATGCTAAATCGGGTTTTAAGGCACAGAGTTTGAAAGAGATAGGAAATGGCCCAAAACGACCAATAAGTAACTAGTTAGTGGGCTGGGACCACTCCTCCAGGGACAGATAGGCTGCTCAGAGCTCCCCACTCTCACTGGTGAATAAAGAAGCTTCCTCCTATCCAAGTAAGGATATGGGCAACACAAGAACTATGACACAGCTTAGAATTCAGCAATACCTGAAAACTGGACTATTCTAGCTCAGAAAAGGTGGGAAACAAGGATATTTTTTTTTTACTTAAACACAGAAACTAGGCACAGGAATACAGTAAATGCTTTAGATCGGCTGGCACACTTGAGTGTGTAGCCTACAACAATTAAACAAGGTAAAAACAACTTTTAAAGTGCAAAACACAAAAAATGCAGACAAATGCAGAAAAACAAACTTTGCCGACCTCAGATAGTTAGAAAACTCACTTTTCGGTGAGACTAAACAGTCGCTGGTAGGAAAGCAGAAAAAAAAACTTATAATCTGTTAAAGTCCCTCTTTCACTCACTGCTGCTTGTAGGACTCTGCAGGACACCACAAGGATATGTGCTGAGTCTGTTAGAAGTGCAAAACCGTGCTAAAGTGGGTTTTAAGGCAGGGATTTTGAAAGAGATAGGAAATGGCCCAAAAGTGCCAATAAGCAACTCGTTACTGGACTGAGACCACTCTTCCAGGGACAGCTAGGCTGCTCAGAGCTCCCCAATCTCACTGGTGAACAAAGAAGCTTCCTCCTATCCACGTAAGGATATTGGCAACACAGGAACTATGACACAGCCTAGAATTCAGCAATTCCTTAAAACTGGACTATTCTAGCTCAGAAAAGGTGGGAAACAAGGGTTTTTTTTTTCTTTTTTTCACTTAAACACAGAAACTAGGCACAGGAATACAGTAAATTCTTTTGATCGGCTAGCACACTTGAGTGCGTTGCCTACGACAATTAAACAAGGCAAAAACAACTTTCAAAGTGCAAAACACAAACAAATGCAGACAAATGCAGAAAAACAAACTTTGCAGAGCTCAGATAGTTAGAAAACTTGCTTTTCGGCGGGACTAAACAGTCCCTGGTAGGAAAGCAGAAAAAAATACTTATAATCTGTTAAAGTCCCTCTTTCCCTCACTGCTGCTTTTAGGAATCTGCAGGACACTGCAAGGAGCTGTGCTGAGTCTGTTACATGCGCATAACCACGCTAAAGTGGGTTTTAAGGCAGGGAGTTCGAAAGAGATAGGAAATGGCCCAAAATGGCCAATAAGCAACTAGTTACTGTGCTGAGACTACTCCTCTAGGGACAGATAGGCTGCTCAGAGCTCCCCACTCTCACTGGTGAACAAAGAAGCTTCCTCCTATCCAAGTAAGGATATGGGCAACACAGGAACTATGACACAGCGTAGAATCCAGCAATACCTGAAAACTGGACTATTCTAGCTCAGAAATGGCAGGAAACAAGGATATTTTTTTTTCTTCTTTTTTTTCACTTAAACATAGAAACTAGGCACAGGAATACAGTAAATGCTTTAGATCGGCTAGCGCATTTGAGTGTGTAGCCTACAACAATTAAACAAGGCAAAAATCATACTAGGATACCCATATCTCCTGTTTGCCTGTCTCCCTGTGTTTCCATTATATTCTACCCACACTGTACAGCTGTAGTCTGTGGGAAGGAACAGTAGAAATAGTAATTATGGAGCCATCAAATGCTTTGTCACTAATTACAACAGCTATTAGGGATTTGTGAAGTAATTAGTGGTCTACCATGTTGATGAATCTTTTGATGGGATCAATAAAAATAGCTTGAGTAAATTTGTCATTATCCACCCACTTAATATGTTATCATAGTACTATGGTTTGCCCAGAATCTAAGTTTGTTTCTAGACAGTAAACGTTAGGAACAGAGATCCTCATGGTGCAAGTTGTAGGCAAGTTGTCTGAAATTCACTGCTGCATGAATTTCAGTAACTGACAGCCAGGGACTCAAATGGCTGTAACCTCAACCAACCAGCTGCTCATGATCAAACTTGAAAGTGAGTTCATCCTTGCAGCTGCCACACCATATGGCCACGTCCTAGGAGATGGACATATGCATGTGCTTGCCCCAGAACAGGTAAGTGGGTAAGGAGAGAGCAGAGGGTGCTTTTAGGTTTAGACAGGGAGTGTACTGCAGACTTTAGGACTAGGGAGGGTGAAGCAGCTTTTAGGCATAGGCACCAGTCAGGAGTTTAGGTTTAGGGAAGGAGAAATGAGATTTTAGTTTTGGAAATGAGCAGGAATTAGAGGGGGAAGGAGACTTTAGGTTCAGGGAGTGAATGAGACTTTGGGGTTAAGCAGGGGAAGGAGATTATCAGTTTAAGCAGGAATAGGGCCTTTAAGATTAGGCAATAGGTGGGAGTTTTTACGGTCATGTCTAACTATGAAAGGCTAAGTTCAGATTTAGGTCTGTAGTACATCAATTTTGGGGAAGTTTCCCTTGTTATATTGATCATTAACTTATAAAGCAGTGATTGTTGGCAAGAAGGGAGGATTATTTGGCAGATAGTTTTGTCAGGGAATATTTGTTATCACCAGGTCAAGAAGGGAGTGACTGTCACATATGGTGTTAGATCTTGTGTTTACTGAGATGATCTGTACAATTCCTTGAAAATCCAGTCATTCTTTTATTTTTTATTTAGAAGATTTATGTTGAAGTCTCCAATGAATCCATTGAGAGTGTTTTTGTAAAATGATATCAGTTATCTGTAGGATGCTGGCTAGCCGGACAGCTCAGAAATTTGATTCTGTTTGCATGCTGGTAATCTGTGGAGCAGAGTTGCAATGGCTGTTTGTATATGAATATTCAGCAGAGTTTGTGCGAAGTGTGGATTCAAGGCTATGTTCTGATGAAAGAGTCATGGCCTATGTGGTTGGAATTAATGATGTATAAATGTATGACCCCCAAGTGGAGGTAACTGGGCTACCAGTCAGAGTCAGTGTTAACCAGTCAGGGTGCATATGCATGCAGTAACACAACCACAATGGATGCTCCACTCTATGGAGTAGTTGGTGAAGTTAGCACTTGTTGGACAGCAGGAAGATAACTTTAAAAAGATTGTACAGTTAAAATGAGGAATTATATCGGTTAGTAAATGAAGTCGTTAATGCCGTATGTTCAACATTTCATCTGTTTGCAGTACACTGTGCCACAGCATGCTTACTGACTTAACAGGTTTCAGTCCTAGGTCACATGTTTGGTTATAAAGAGTGGGCTTGTTCGGCCCATATCCAGACCTTAACAATTATTTAAATGGGAACAGCAAGTAACAGGTGGGAGCCAGGAGCATAACTCTCAACTTCTTTGTTAAAGTATTCTGGACAAAGCCAATATAATGAGAGGATAAAGGCCTGAAATCTGAGACAAATTTTAGATATTACTCTAATTCAGTTAAAAAGATAATGGAGCAACAGGTTTTGCATCAACATGAATTTTCTGAACAGTAAGAAGTGTGAAACTAAAATGGCTGGCATTATTGACTGACTGTAGTCCTCAGTGATTTACCAGAAAATAAATATTCTACTTGCCCTATGGCAGCACAGTGGCACAGCAGATAGTTTTGTCTCTTAATAGCAAGAGATTCTCTGGTTTAATTCTCAGCTGGGGTGCCTTCTATGTGGAGTCTGCATGTCCTCCCTGTGTTTGTGTGGGTTTTTTCTGGGTGCTCCGGTTTCCTCCCACACTCCAAACATATGCAATAGGTATATTGGACACTCTAAACTGGCCAGAGGTGTGAGTGTCCATGCAAGTGTGTGGTGTGGAAGAACTACTATGGCAGGGCTAGCCACCTGGCAGTGTAAATCTTGTCTCTAAATGATTGTCACTGTTGAAGTGATACCCCAATGCCATGTGCAAAAAAAATGGGAAAAAAGGTTTCTGGATGGGTGGATGGAAGGAAGAATAGTGCAGCAAAATCAGAAATTCTGCAAAGTCAGAGAAAGTTGAGAGGTATGGCTTAGGGGTGGTAGATTGGTTGTATCACTTGCAAGGATACCAGAGCAGACTAGATCTAACAACCAGTAAGGAGTATTATGCTGCTAACTGCCCAATATGCTACCTAAAAAACAGCAGAAGTGGGGGTACCACACAACTCACAAAAGATCTGACTGAGAGGGCGCACTCAGAAGTGGGGGTACCAACACAACCCACAACAGCTCTGACTGAGTGGGTGCACTTCTGAATAGTGCTTTCCCTGATAATGAATTACTAAATGCAATTCCAAATTTCAGGATACAGTCCAATATCACTTGTATGTGTTAAACATTCACATCTGTCTCTCAACACTTTAATGTCTCCATAGATACAGTCTTGGACTAACCTTTTCAAACTATATATATATATATATATATATATATATATATATATATATATTTAGATATTCTGGCATGGATTCAATAAGCTGTCAAGTGTGAGACTAAAGTTAGTATGATTGTAGTTGAAAGAATTGATAAGACTGTAGTATACTGGAATTAACTGGAAACAATTGAAATGAGACTGAAATTAAAGTCTTTATCTATTAATTACCCAAACTCATGCTGAACAGGTGCCAGTCTCTCCTTTATGGGCCAAGTCTTGTGTACTTTTCAGAATTAATTTTCCAAACACTGTAGTTAATTTAATGAGGCTTTATTAGACGTGCACAATATCTGAATACTGTCTTCATTAACAGTGATGATAAACAATAACAGTCTGTAGAAATGCTGGAATGCTGGTTAGTAATAACAGTGCTGCTAAATATATCCAAAGTTTCTGCACATGTTTTCTGATTGTCCTGAGTAATGTAAACTGAAACAGTCTTTATTTGACTTGTCTTCTGCACACAGGCTGGGGTGTCTGTATTGTAGCTTAATGATTTCTGCATGCTAGGTCAAACTAACTGACTGACTTTTCTAAGTGTCTCTCAAGTATATTTTCAAATCCCTGTAATGCTTTCATGCCTCTTTAGCCTTCATAACCTTGGTTATTAGGCCTGGTCTTAATCTAACATTTCATTAGGGAACATTCTGTAGCTGGCAAGATTGTATCTTTCCCTTGAGAAAAGAACATTCTGTATTTTTGTATTTCCTGCACATTTTATGCTTATCTTTTCTTTCTAATAAACTGGCTTTCTCTGAAACTGAATGCATACATGTCTGACTCCATATTTCAGGCCTTATTCTACCTAAATGTACTATAGTAAGTTTTTCTTCCCTTGATAAAGACTTCCTTGGGAATTGTTATCTCTCATGCTTGTCCAGCAAGATTAGTCTTTACTTCTGCTTAACTGTCTTTTTCTAAAATGTCTGACACTACATAGTTCACCTTTTAGTCTGCATAATGCCTAATAACTAAAAATGGAGGTCCCTAATCTAACAGTTGCCCCTGAGGTCCTTGACTGAAGTCTACAGGGACCTACTTTTGAAGTTGCTTTACATCTGTATTGTTAATTGCTGTATATAGCTTTATGCTGCCTAACTCATAATCTGAAAATCAATTATCTTTAGTTAGTAAATAAACCTGCAATTTTAATTTTGACCACTAGGTGTCACTTGAGCCTTTATGACCTGTTTGGCTTGAAATCTCTTAACTTTATGATTTAATTAAAACTAGGTAATTTTTTTTTTTTGTTTTATGTTTTAATCTGATGAATAAACTTGCAATTTTAGTTTTGACCACTAGGCTTGAAGTCTGTTAACTTTATGATTTAATTTCCATATTACCTAAATTCATAGTTTTTAGAGTCTTTAAGTCTAAATTCTGATGTATGAGTGATATATCCAAGATCTGTACATTATTCTGAAAATGAGTATCTTTTAATTCTGTGGCTTTTAAAGCTGATTAGAAACTGCCATACACATTCTTAAGTTAGTTAGACACATAGTGAACTGTTAACCCTGCCTGTTTTTTCCCTCTCTGTATGGTGTAATGGTAAAATTCTATGTTTTTTACCTAATGAACTGGTACCTTATTGTACCATGATGCCTCGTTCTTATAGCAAATAAAACCTTTTCCTGTTCACAGATTTAAATCTTTAAACATTGTCCTGTTTCTTTTTATTGTATAGCCTATCAAGCATGATGACTTTTCTCTGAAGACTAATTGAAATCAGCACTAAAGAAATAACTCTATAACTGGTCTTGAAGCATAATTACCACTTACTGTATTAACTTGTGTCTATAAATTTTCATTTAGGTTTGTTAATAATGCTACTTACAATTTTTTAACTTGTATATGTTGCAATTGATGTCTGCTGCCTAAATTTGTGTCTGAACTATTCTATGAATATTTATGAGATATAATAGTTTACTAAAACCTGTGTGCTTTCTGTATTATAAGTCTATACCTTGGCATTGTCTGTTAGTGTCCTTTTAATTTTCTGACTAATGTGCAATAATTATGTAAAGTAATAATTATGTAAAGTGCACTGTAATCTGTAAACTGATTAACAAATTAATCCTGCCCTGTTATGCCTTCAGTATACTGAATAGCTATTGCTACCTATTATTTAGATAACTTATCTTAATAAGCCTGTAAAAAATAATTGTCACTTTACTCTTAACTAATGACTGAATAATGTAATTTTGTTACTTTACCCTTAAAACTAATGAATAATGTGAAGTAACTAAATATTATTTTTATATTCTAAAATTTGATTGAAATGTACTATACTGAACACATAACTGAGTATGAATGTCATATTCTGAATCTTGACTGAAATTTACATTAGCGTGATACATATTTATATTGAACATTTAAAATAGCCGTGTATATTCTGTAAACTAACTAAACTAATATTAAAATCATAACTGAAAACTGGTACATGTTTTATTCTGAAAACCAAACTATTAGTAACTTTTTCTGTCAGTATTGTCTGAACATAAATAAACTGAAAACTAGTACCGTTGTACAATTGTCTGAAAATATGATAACATTTTGACAGTGTTACCTGAACACAGACAATAAAAAAACTGAAATCTGTTTTCCTGTCAGTATTGTCTGAACATAGATAAACTGAAAACTAGTACTGTTATATAACTGTCTGAATGCATACATACTTGCTTTAACTCATACATTTTAACTTTAAACAAACATGAAGAAATAACTGAAACACATAAACAATCAAATTTTACACCACAGCTCTTGCCAGATTTTACTCTGCATTATCCCAGTCACTGATGAGGTAAAGGAAGGCTTGCTTTAATGTCGAAGTGTCATGTTTATAGTTAGGCCTTTTAAACTTCTTTTCATTTCTAGTGCAAGGCTGGGTGGATAAAGTTCTTGATTGTATTTAGTGTCAGGTCCTTAAAATAACATCTGCATCTTTAACAATTGTAAACTGATAACATTGCTTATTGCCCTGGCCTTATTTACATTTTTCAGCATGAAGTAAACATTTGCAGCTTTAACAATTGTAAACTGATAGCATTGCTTATTGTGCTGACTTTACATTTTTCTGCATGAAATAAACATTTGCTACTAATAAACTCTTGCAAGTCTGTAAGCAAACTGATAACCTCAAATGAAACTAAAGTAGTAATTTAACACTGTGCATTTCTTCACCTGTATAAAATTAATCTTAACTGTGGAACTTTTCACGTTTATTCTTGTGACCCTCAAATTTTAACATACTGTTCCATGAGTGAAACTCCACCCACTGTCTCACCATGAATGTTTCTTTAGCTGACGTCATTTAACTTTTCAGTACGACTGAATTCTGCAAGAATTTATCATTACAGTCTACAATTTTCTTGGATAAATAGTAAAACCCTTTTAATGCATTAAATTGATTTTCACCATACTGCATTATGGCATACAGTTGTTGTTGTGTCTTTTGGCTTTTCCAGGTTAGGGATCGCCACAGCAGAACGCCGGTCCACTAATGATTGGCAGTAGATTTTACGTGCCGAGTTGCCAGCCCTGAAGCACAACCTTCAACGTTCAGCTGACACAGCTAATGTGCTCAGAGAGACATAATAGGTGTGGCCAGTTTAAACGAAAAAAGGGTAACTGTATATATCTGTGTTGTGTAAGGTATATCAGAAATGACAGTCAAGTTAATTTGCAGAATAAAGGGTTTACAATTACAGATTTGGCAAATTCATTTTTTGTGTTGTTTTGTTTAGCAGTCATTAGTTAAGAGCTTTGTATTAAAGTGGTGCAATGCATAAACAATATCTTAATAGATAGAACAGAAAGAACTACAGTTTAGTAAGCGCTTTTGTGTCTTGCATAGATGTGAAAGCGCTTACTAAACTACATTTCTATCTGATTTTATTTTTATTTAATAAAGTTCATAGTACCAGGACCGTGTTTGTACCTCACTGTTGCTACATTATCTGGTATTTGGTCTTTTCAGGTACTTTGTTCTCCAGTCATCGTTGTTAATGACATTTTCAACTCTTATGTTATAAAGAACAGACAAGTAAACTTATAAAATCAGATCAGTTTAAATCTGGTAGTAAATGTGTTTATATAATCAGTTTAAGACTGTATATATTTCATACAGAAATTGCAGTTTACCAAGCATATCAGATTAGATTACAGCCAGTTTAGAAAGCTGAATTAAAGACAGTACTGCAGTGGTGGTGCTGCAGTAACTTTGTCGCCTCACAGTAAGACGTTGTCCTGTTCGATTCTCAGCTAGAGCGTCTTCTGCGTGAATGGGCGTACCTTCGTTGGAATTTATTTTATCTTTAAACCATAAATCTGCATGTTCCTGTCATAACCAATTCTTCAAATTCTGTACATATGCAAACATCTTGTCACTGAAGTCTAAAACAGCATATAACTCTAATGACATGTTTATACCTAGTATAGAGCTGTTACACTTTGAACTGTTAGCTGCTATAATCTTTGAGCCTTTAAATCCTGATAAAATTGCATTTGTGTCCTCTAATAAAGATCTATGTGTAACTAATGTTGATTTGTCTGTATTAATCAGTACATTATTCCATATTTTTTCTGTAAACAATGAAACAATGAAATATTGTAATTTTTTTTATCCTTAAACAACGACAGATAAATGCTCTGGTTTAGTTCTGGACTGCCATACCCTTTATAGATAGCTATGGAATGCATTCTTTCTTTATTTTTGCTGTGAAATGGTAACAATTTTACTTTGCACTGAAGTCTGTTTTTCAGTTATACTAGAATTTACTTTATCAAAATATGCACTCTGATTCATATTTATCCCCCCTCAGTGCAATATTTGCACTTGCTTCTGAAAACAAGAAACTATGTGAAAGGTGAAACTGAGATATTGCCTGCATATTATGTATGTTAACTGTGCTGACATCTGTATGTTTAATACTGCAACTTAATTCTGCACTTTGAATTCCAAGTACACAAGAATCAGTATTATATGTGCGGAGTCTGCATGTCCTCCCTGCATTTGTGTGGGTTTCCTTCGGGTGCTCCGGTTTCTTCCCACGTTACAAAGGCATGCATCTGGAGTGTTTCTCCCCAGGCCTCCGTTGAAAATTGTCTTGTTCCAAGTCAGACTTTCCTGGTTAACAAATGTCAAATAAAATAAAATAAATTTAAGTCTGAAACCATACTGATAGAAACTGACATATTTTGTGAATGCATTTTTGTAACCTGCTTCTGTGAGTTAACCCCTTTGCATTTAGAAATATTTAACAGTTCTGAATGAATAAACTTTAAGTTTAAAAGAACACTTTTGGAACATAGTTTGTTTTAGACTATTTTACCCAGGTTTTAACTTTAAACCAAAGATTTACTGATATTTTAACTGTAGAAGTATTACTTGACATGTTTATTCAACAGGTATGCAAATTACTTGTACTGATGACTTTAAACTTTTTTGAGGTGTTAACTAAAAAGAACATATAAAGTCCTCCATAACGTTATGATCCCGGAAGAATGTGTCCTGTCGTCTGTAGCTTTTTAAATCTTTATTTGCTTTTTGGCTGTGTGACATCACACTGGAATCTTGAAGAAAGTTTGTAACTGGCTAATGTCTTTTACGTTCTGATGGAACACTGCTGAAGTTTGTTGATTTAGTGCTTGGTCTGTTGAAGTTCTTTGAGGCTTTTTCTGAAATAAACACTGGTGCTCTGCATGCAGTTACTGTATGTAGAGCTTGTCTGCTCTGACCATTTTCTACATGAAGTTTACATTTGGAATATTAGTGCTGTCCTACCGAAAGCTCAGCTCTGTAATGAGAAACTGTAGTGCCGGCATTTGTGGTTTATTTTGTATAGAGTTTACAGCCTTCAGTCATGGAAAAACACTGGTGTGCTGCTGAAAAGTCTGTTATGAAACATTTGCTGTAGTGAGTGATTGGAAAAAGTGTCATTGTAAACTGTTAATAAAACCTTGAAGTTAAGCTGGCTGCTGTACTTGAAAGGGTTACTTACTACAGCTGTACGACTGGGCCTTAGCAATTACGGGGCCCTATTCAGGCCATTGTGGTGGGATTCCTCAGCTGAAGCCCCCATCTACCACCCCGACCCTCCCTGCACTGGCTGACTCCATGAATTTAAGACTTTTCCAGATTAGGTATTCGGAGATGTGCTATTACAGTGAATTAAAAATAAAACAATGTTTGTTGGCTTTTACTTTTGTAATAAAACGTGTTAAAACAGAAAGAAACTGCTTGACTCCTGGATTACCCCAAAATCCAACATCTCTTCTATTCATTTCTCAGGTTCTACTTAACCACCTCAGGTACTCTATAATGCACCTGTTTGATGAGCCACTGAGGCCCAATGTCTACACATTGCTTCGCCAGGTCAGTGCACCCTAGCTTACCAGTAACCATGTTCCCAAACTCCTGTAGTACTGAACCTGGATAGGAGATATCTGCACACTTCTCATTTGTCCACCTAGAATTCTCTTCTGTCTCCCTCCTTCCCCTCATTGACTCATCTCACTTTACTTCACATCTTATGTCTAACAGTTGGATTTACTATAAATACTTTATTCGTTGGATACTATTTTCTGCATAGAAGCATTATATATGAGGATATGACAGTGTACATGTACTCTTTTTCACTTTGCTGACTGAATTCTTATATAACCTCTGTTTACGATTGTGTTCATTTATGTTATATATTATAGGTTCATGGATTCATAGGTGTGTAATAGGCTAACGGCCCTGGAACCTATATAAGCCTAGCCCAAAAAGATTCCCTGGCATCATACCCCCCAAAGTTAGTTCCCAGTGCCCCTGTCAAACAAGGTCACTGAAGTGATCCCCGGGGTGAACTTCCTATTGCCCATCCACTTTTCAAGATTTCTCTTAAAGAGGGCCAGTGAAGTGCTCTGCTTGATGTGAATGGGAAGTTTGTTCCAGATTATGGGAAGTCTCTGGGTTAGGAACCTGTGCCTCCAGTATGTTCTGTTTATTGTGGTAATGAGGTTTAGCTCCCTGGAGTGTGTGGCACGGAGGGATTAGGATTTCTTTAGGTGTAGCATATCTAGCAGCTCTGGGTCAGACATGGCTTTGTAGGTCAAGCAGAGATTGCCTCTAAGTAGGTGATAAGAGATAGAGTATAGCTGGAGTTTTTTGAGTCTGTCCATACAGGGCATGTGTCTAAGGCCTAAGATCCTCTTAGTGAGGTATTTTTGTCTACCTACCTCTGCCCGTTTGCAATATGTTGCCATTGATACAGTGATATTAAAATACATTTTCTTTGGTTGCATTTCTGCTGTGCTGAGCCTGAAAGTGGTAAACCATACCAGAAGAATGTAGAGCCCTGACAATCACTGACACACAGGTTAAAACAGCCCTATCCAAAGCCAAAAACACAGCTTCAGTGGGAACAGATGGTGTCCAAGACTGTGTCTCACACGAACTCCAAAATGAACTATCCCCTCACCTAAACACACTGTTCAAACTCAGCCTCTCTACAGGCTACGTACCCATAGAGTGGTGCACAGCAACAGTTATCCCGCTCCACAAAGGTGGAGCCACAGTGGACCCCGGGAACTATCGCCCTATAAACCTGACTAGCCTGGTCTGCAAGGCTATGGAGCCCATCATCATGGAACTCATTAACAAAGACATTGGGAATCTTCAAACATTGGACCCTACCCAGTTTGGCTTTGTTAAGGGCAGATCATGCCACCTAAACCTGGTGGACGTCTTTGAGACAGTTACCAAGGCTTTAGATGAGGAAAAGGAGGTCCACACAGCCTACCTAGACCTCGTAAAGGCTTTCAACACCATTTCCCATTCTGGTATTATAGACAAGCTCACCAGCCTGAACATAAACCCCTACATCACAAGATGGGTTGCAAATTGGCTCAAGGATAGAACCCACATGGTGAGAGTTGCAGGCTCTAGGTCCAACTCTAAACTGGTTATGAGTGGTGTCCCCAAGGGCTCAGTCCTGGGACCCCTCCTGTTCGGTATATATGTCTCAGAGGTACAGGCAAACACAGGAGGACTATGGCTGACCAAGTTCACAGACGACTGCAAACTGGGGGCCATAATTGACTCTCTGGCTGATACAGAAATCCTCCAGAAGGGTCTCACTGAGACGGATACCTGGTGTTAAAATCATGGCCTCAAGCTAAATGCTAAAAAGTGCATAGTCATCCCCTTTGGAAAAAACAAAATACCCGTGAACTATCACATATGTGGTAGTCCCCTAAATACAGAAAATGAAATAAGGGATCTGGGGACCCAAGTAGATTGTAATCTCTCCTTTGCTAATCATATTGCCAAGGTGGTTAGAAAATCCTATGCAGCCCACCTAATCACAGAAGGGTTCGCATCTAGAACAAAAGAGGTTATTGTGCCCTCTTCTTATCACTCATCAGACCCATCATACAGTACAACACCCCTTTTGGGATGTACCTTACAAGACACCTGCAACAGCTGGAAAGACCACAGAAGTACCTCACCAAGAGGATTACTGGCCTCAAACAAATGCCCAATGCAGCCCGACTGAAGAAACTCCAGCTGTACTCGGTTGCATACCACCTACTCAGAGGTGATCTCTGCCTGACATACAAGGCCATGTCCAACCCAGAATTGATGGACATGCCCCACCTAAAAAAAAACAAATCCCCGAGAGTTGCATGCTCTAGGGATCTAAACCTCACCATAACAATAAATAGGACTTGCTGGAGGGATAGATTCCTGTCCCAGAGACTCTCCATGCTTTGGAACAGGATTCCAATCTACATTAGGCAGAACCCCTCAATAACACTCTTCAAGAGAAACCTTGACGAGTGGATGGGAAACAGAAAATTTACCCCAGGGATCACTGCAGTGGCTCTGCTGGACAGAGGCACAGGAACTAATGGCTCTGCTAGACAGAGGCACAGGAACTAATACAAGGGGGCAGCGATATCCAACACATTTTGGCAAGGCTTACATATGCCCTCAGGCAGATAGCCTAGTACTTACCTATGAACCTAGGAGAATCAGTGCTCTACCTTGGGTAATAAACTGTAAATAAATAAATAAATACATTTTAAAACAGTATCTTTGTAAGTTAGGTGCCCTACCTTGGTTAATAAACTGTAATTAAATACATTTTAAAAGTGTCTTTGTAAGTTAGGTGCTCTACACATTCCATTGACTTGGGGAGGTACTGCAGACAACACCAAGCAGACCCTACTTCTAAGAATCAGGCTGATTTTGAACCATGAAATATGGTGATATTTTGACTCCTGACAATCTACAGCTGACATCTCCTATTCCCAGTGTCCTCAGATGCCAGGGAGTACTGGTTAAATAAATCAGTGGGCTGCATTTAATGGGTCTGGGAGAACTGGAGGAAAGAAAGTGCATAAATAATTTCTAACCTCTAATAGACATTCTCACCTCATACTGTTCCTGTCTTTCATCATGGCCTTCCAATCATCTCAAATACTTGCTCTGCATGGTTAAAATTTTTTTGTGCAGTTAATTTTCGTATGTTACATTGATGTTTTAAAAAAAAAAAAAAAACATAAAACCGGTGAACTTCCTCAGAATGCTGAACAGTAATAGTAGTAATTATCTCAGGTGTCTCCTCAGAAATGACTTTGCTCACATATCACCCCACTTAACTTTTT
Organism: Protopterus annectens; assembly: GCF_019279795.1. Lineage (NCBI taxonomy): Eukaryota > Metazoa > Chordata > Ceratodontiformes > Protopteridae > Protopterus > Protopterus annectens. Next base: position 665,153,281 of record NC_056751.1, on the reverse strand, counting down.
TCTGAAAGTGTGATTTTATTTATTTATTTTTATTTATTTTTTATGGGAAACCCCAGATGTTATTTATACTAATTATGGGAAATTTGGATAGGGCACACAGGAAGTTTCCCTACTCTTTTCAATAAGTGCCATGGAATTTTTCAGGTCTATGTAATATATTTGAAATTCCAAAATATTGAACACCATATGTTAGAATTTTGAATTTTGAATATTGATAGCATCGAACTCGCAGAATAGCGAATTTTTTCCCAGGGAAAAATGTGCTGTTCTGAGAAACATACACACAACACAAGCACACCAAAATAAATAAACCACACACACACAGTTAACAAATCCCAACCCCACACTAAACCATACATACATTACTAACTATCCACTTACCTTAACCCGCACCCTAGCCCTAAGGTCCGCAACTATCATGCACATACCCTTCGAAACTATACACAAACAAACTAATTAATACACACACATACAGTTAACAAAACCCAACCCTACACTACACCATCCATACACTACTAACTACCCACTTACCTTAACCCGCACCCTAACCCTAAGGTCCGTAATTCTCACATCACAGTGGAGGAAATAGCGAAGCCATGGTATGGCCCACCGAAATCTTGCCGTAGGTAAGATTTCAATGTTTCGGGGCTTCGCTATTTTCATCATTCGATGTTGTGGGTTCGAAGTTTTAACATTTGGCGTTTTACATCTTCGAAGTTTTGATATAGACCCAATTTTTCACATTACCTGAGCTACCACCAGCTTAATAAAATGGGACCTCAGTTTAATGTCTTATCTGAAGGGCAGCACACTTAGAAATGTAGCAAACCCTCCCCCCTCCAATGCTGCATTGCATGGTAAATTAATCCAATTACCCAGAGTGGGCATAAAACCCACAGTCATCTGATTTTCTAGTACGAAAGGCAAGTATGGCTCCTGTTGAGTCACTGCCTCTACACAAAACTGGGTAAGTGTGCATGTATGCTGAGCAGCTGTCAAATTATTTCCTGAGTCTATGTCATCCAGCCCTGCCTTCTGATGATGTATTAGGGGAGGAACAGTCAGGGCCAGTGTTAGCATTTTGGGGGCCCCAGCAAATGTCAGTTGGGGGCCCCCCTGGACACTTCCAGTCTAAGTATCATCCTGTTATTCCCATTCCTCCTAAGCAACCTATTAGCTCATGCTGCAAAGTTTTGATAGGACTTTGTACCACACTATATTGGCCCATCTCACATTCACAGTTACTGGCATTTAGTTGCAACAATGATACCTAGGTCTGGACTTAGGTGAAATGGCACTCTAGGGATTGCCTACTGTTTCCTGCCCCTTCCCTCACGCAAAGTTCACAGAATAGTAGCTCATAATAAACTAACAGGACAAATATTGTGTTGTTGTGAGGCTACACAAATTGTACGTGTGAATATTGCCTGCTCCCCCCCCCCAAAAAGAAAGACGGTCACTGCCTGTGCATCCATGTGGTTCAAATGGCCACAGTTGTGTATTTTAAATAACTGCTGTCTTACATATACATAACATTCTTCCACACTCCTCATCCCAACACCCCAAAGGTGGCCATCTATGTACATGCCTGATGTGTTCTTGTGAGGAAAATGAAAAAAAAAAGTAATAATTGCAGTAATGTATTCCACCTTGTTGCACCTATACAGTACACTGCCCCTATGCAAGCTGTAGTAACCTTCTTTGTACAGCTTTGATGTCTGTGAGAAAAGAAAAATAAACAATGACCGCACTGCCCACAGCCCAAACACAAGCTATAATGACCTCCTATGAGTACCTGTAAATTTTGACTGTGATGAATATTAAAGAAGTAATGACCACACAATATGCAGCACCCCCCCATAATCTGCAGCAAACTTCGGTACAGGTCCATCTGAGCAGGGCTAGTTTTAGAATGGATGCAGTTGAGGGCAGAGACTACCACTAGGTCTATGTCAAAATCCATTTATACAATCTGGAGTGTGGGGGTCACCAGACTCCTACAAGATCCAAGTGTCTAAATGTTCAATATGATATATTGTATGCCTTACTTCTGAAGTATAATTACTTGTTAACTGCATTTGTTACTGCTGCCCAGAAGAGGGAGTGGTGCTGGCATAAGGGTTAAGGTGTTTACCAAACAGATACAAGGCCCAGAGTATAATTCTGATCTCTGGTTATTGGCTAGGCTTGTGATACTCTGGAGACTGGTAGCTTTGTTGGTATATGTAAGTTTGGGTGTGTGGGGGGTGTGGGGTGTGGGGCTTTCCCCCTTCAAAAAAGACATTTAAAGTAGAAGGGCAATGTTCAAGACTCACTGTTCCTCTGGATTTTCTGTTTTTTCAGCATGTCAGCACTCAGCATTTCAAGTGCCAACATTTCAATAGAGAGCCTTACAGATGCATTTTGATACAAAATGTATTATTCTATAACTTTTGAAATTGAGTAATATTTAATATATGCTCCTGAGTTTTTAAGCCTTTATTCTGCCTTTATTTTTGGCTTTGCCCAGAATTCTTGAGCAAAAAAGTTGAGAGTTATAGTGTTCTGCCAGTATTTATGTAACTCTCTGAAAAACAAAAAAACCCATCCTTGATGATTGGAAGCATCAGCTTTTCATGAAATCCTAGTTAAACACTGAGATTGGTCGCTCTGAGCTGCTGATCACTAGTACTTACTTTACTCATGTTCATTCACTGATTGTTAGCGTTATTCTAACAGGGTCGTATCACAAGCCTGTTTTGGCTGAAGAGCATAATCAGAAAATGAATACATTTTTTTTCTTAATTTTTCCCCAACCAGCAACAGCTTTTGTGGGGCCCCCACACAGTCAAGGATGACTAAAGGGCCCCTTAGTAGCCACAGGTATTGCAGGTGCCTAAAGCTGGCTATGATGTTAGTTTTGGTGTAGAGAATATCCACCAGCAGGATTTAATTAAGCCAAGGGCACTATGTCAATCGTAAAACACAATGAAATTGTGAAGCTTGTTATTCGACAAAACACTGTTACTATAACCAGAGGTATCTTAAGACAATATGAATAAGAGTTATTATTACCCATCTAATTTATTAAGTACACAGGATTACTGTGCTAGCATTTATTGGCTTGACTGACATTTAACAAAACATCAAAATAAAATAACTTGCTGTGGTTGGGGGTCCCCAGCAACCGTAGGGTTTGCTGGTGCCTAAAAACGGCTATGAGAACAGTTTTGTCGAGAGTTGGCATGTTTTCTTTAGTCAGCAGCAAATTGTATTACCCTGTAATCAAAATGCAGCACAGTCAATCACTCAGTCAGATAATAAAAATAAATAAATGAATAAATAAATGCAGATATAATCAGGTAAAAGATAAAAGTTAAATGGAACAGAATAAGATTCACAGTAAGGTGTATAGTGCTTGGCAAACAGTGTAATAAAACAGAAAAAAAAACTAATAAACCCTTGTCTACCAAAGGATTGATTGATTGCTTTTAGGGAGTAAGCTACAGATATGTAAATCACACACCTTCTGGATTTGTCCAGAACACTCGTTATAGAAAAAGAAGGAAAACAGAAAGAAAAGAAAGAGAAGCCATAGGAGAGTGAAGCGTTTTACAGCTTTGAAAGTCAGGAAAAAACATTAAACACTGTTGAACAGACAGAGGCATACCTCTCAACTTCTTTGATTAAGAATTCTGGACAAATCCAAAATAATGGGAGGACAAGTTAGTAAATCAGGGACAATTTTTAAATATGTCTCAAATTCACTTAGCATCAACATGCATCTTATGAGCAGTAGGGAGGATGAAACACTGTCAGGCATTATTAGCTGATTGCAATTCTCTGTGATTTACCAGAAATTCAAAACCTTTACCAGGGACAAGGCAAAACTATGAGGCAAAATTAGGGACAGCTATGAGTTTTGGACAGTAGGCAAAATTAAGTACTCCTCTGTAGAATTATCAAATTTAAAAGCTGTTAGACACGTCAGTATAACACACATTATACAATGATGGGTCATTATTCAAAAATATGCATGCTGATTGGACAGTCCAGCCAGTGTGCCTGTTATAAATCTAGCATACACCTAAAGTACCATTGACTGGACAGACATTTTTCTATTCATATATGCTAAGGAGGCAGGCCTCTCAACTGTCCAGATTTTTGCCTAATATTTTTGGACAGTTCCTCATAAAATGCGAGGTTTTCTGACAAATCACTGAAGAGTGAAGTCACTAAATAATGACATGCATTTGAGTTTCAGACTTCATATCCTTTAGACAATGCATGCTAACACAAATCCTGTTATTTTAGCAGCTTCTCAAGTTTATAAGATCAACATTTACATCTATCCCTAGTTTGGGGCCTTTTCCCCCTGTTATTTAAGGCTTTGTTCACATTTCTTGATCTAAGAGGTTGAGAGGTATGTACGGAAGGCAGAAAAAGAAAAATCAAGTATGTTCTGCAAAACTAAAGAAATGTACCTGATTCCCCTTGTATTTCTATGCTGTCCTGGCAGAATCTCATACCTCTGAAATTAAAAGTAAAAAAAAAGCAATGGAGATTCACTTTTTCACTGTTGCTTCTCTTGACCGGCACTGATGTACTGTACAAGCATGGGAATGTAAGTCCCATATGCATGCACACTACATCAACAAACACGGAAGAACAGGAAACAGAAACAGGGCTGGGGAACACTACAATGCCGTTATATGAAGACGTTATGTAAGAAAGGTAAGTAATTTCAGATGTTGCCGCTGTCAATGAGGGACACAGGTGGAACCCCCGGGACAATAAGCTACTTTTTGCAAATAGAAAGAAATACAAAGATACCATGCCAAGTGAAGACCTGTCAATTGCCGATAAATGAAATATGCAGCTAATAGATTAAAATAATCCAGGCTGCATCTCTTATCTGCTTAGTTTTGATTTTAACTGTATTTTGTGCAAGTAGTTTCACTTTCTGAAAGTAAATAAAGTTTTCTTTCTTATGAGACAAGACAGCGGAATGTAGCTCAGCTAAACTGTGTTACCATCATCATGGCTAACAGGAAATAACATTCGGACAGTGGTTTCAGAACTGGGACTGAGCAGAACAAATGCCAAATGTCAGATTACTCTTCCTGACATATGACAGTGCTTGTTTTTTGTAACTAAACATGGGCACACATCATTATCAGCCTTTTTAGCACCACTGATGACAGCAGTTTTTGTTTATATGTTCAGTGTAGGTTTTTTTAAAGCACAATTGTTCATGCCTGCTGCTTTTAACAGGCTTGATCTTGGGAATTTGTTAACTTACTCTAAGGCAGTGACCTCAGAGTAGGAATATATTAGTTAATGCTGTGCAAAAACAAAATGACCTGTATGAGGGATGTGGGAACAGCCTGACACATCACCCTTGTACCTTCTTTTTATGTCATTCAATGTTTCAAGCTTGATGAAATGGGATTTCTGGAATACTCTGAACACATAAACCGTATTTACTAGCAATACTTGTGTTGTAGTATTTGGACACAGTCATAAATGGCTGAGACCCTGCTTACCAGTGCTAGTTGTTTGTTGCAATTTGTGAAGGTCATAGTCATATTTATGCAGTGTTCTTTCTTCTCGAAATTTCTTTTATCAGAAAAGTATAGCTTTTATTTGAATTATTAAAGGAGAGTTCTTGAATTAAGCGTAGCTCTTCTCCCGTAGCAGTAATGCCCTGCACCGCTTTGAATGTTGATTCTTGTCCATCCATTGGCTAATCTTTGCAATATAAGACTAATTCATTGGTTAGCCTACTCATAATGCAGGAGAGTTGCACTAATTGAAGCATCTTATTTTCACTGAAGGTAGGTCTATTTTCACTATGTGTAGAATATCTCTTAGATATGGAAATATTTCTTACATCTTATTGTCAGAAGCATTGCTTAAATACAAGTATGCGGCAACATACACAGACACTTAGTCACACACAGGCACATGCACACACGTGGACACACACACACACACACACACACACACACACACACACACACACACACACACACACACACACACACACACACACACACACAATGGAATTATAGTGGTATTGTCAGAGAACTCTCTCCTTGTCTAAGTTTGAAGCCTGGCTAACTCTGCAGACTGCATTTACATAGCCACCAAACGTCACTCTCCCAGCTGGCTTCCATACTATGATACTGTGACATTCTTCGAATTCTGATCTGGTATGGATAGAATGCATTGGGAGTGTCATATTAGTTTCTCAAACCCACTCTGCCAGTGGGCTGGTAAATAGACTTTTAAATGCTTGGTGGTAAGTCTGGGCTATATAGCAATTGCTTACAGCCATCAGGCATTCAGCAGTGTGAAGTCTGTACATTCCTAAACTAAAGTACTGTCATTTGGTGCTCCCTTCCCATAGAACATGTAGCTAATCAGCTTACTGGTTCTGCCTACTCATTTAGGTAAAATGGAACGCTGTCCTTCCCAGCACAGTGACTGTTACACCTCATGGGGCAGTGTCTCACATAGCCAAGTTATTTAAAATTCAGCTCACAGGTTTCATGCTGTGACCTCATTGTGTCAAGTCTTCATAGCAAGAATAATAATAACAACAACAACAGCAGAGCGACTTCCCTTTAAGCAATATGTTATTCAGAAGAAGCTGCTGTGATCTGTCTGAATTTTAGAGCAGCATTAGAGTTGATTTACTGGACATCTGCACCATCTCAAACATGACTTGTTTTAAGAATGACATCTGCTGCTAACCTTGAAATGGTGTGCTGTCTCCACTGACTTCGAATGCTGCACATTATGGCCAGATGTAATATTTTACGTTTAGTAGATCTGCATTAGAGAGAGAGAAAGACTCAGACTGTAATACCTGCCTGAAACATTTTTCCCAAATATGACGTACTTGCTTTACGTAACACTACAGTAGTATATGTTATTAGAAGTTATGCAATTTCTTAGCAAATGGGAGTTTAAAACAAACCCATTGAATTAACTGTAGCTCAGAAAGAGGGCACCTCTTTGCTACTTACCGCACAGTCAAATTATTAAAATAAAACATGTGTAATTAAATTATACAGTCCCTGATTCTTAATTATAGTTAAAACCTTCACAGAACACCAAGCTGATAAATTATATATATTATGCCACAGATCTATGTAGTAATGCAGAAGACAAAAACTACAACCAAAGTTCAAAACACTATAACACCTTCAAGCACCTCTGCTACAAGGTCCTTCAAAAGGATCAGCGTTGGGTTCAAGTTGATAAATCATATTACTTAATCTGTAAATTAGTTGCTGGTGTGCTTTAATTGTTCTGTGTTGTAAAGATTAATTATTTTTATATTGGCAAGTCTTGACTATATTAATTTAACATCAAAGTTTAGTTAAAAGCAACAAAATGAATCACTTGCATAAAATTTGACCTGTTAGTAACAGCCTGCATTTAATTGCTGGAACCTGTGTTCTGAGAGACTGCCTTCCAGACTATCTGCAAATATACAGAACTGAGTATATTTTTTTGGTTATAGAGTTTAATTGTTGCTTAGATCTCTGTTGAAACTGTTGTCTCCCTGTTCTGAGAGACTGATCTGCAAATATACAGAGCTGAGTATATTTTTTTGGTTTTAGAGTTTGTACTGTTAGTTGTTGCTTAGATCTCTTTTGAAACTGTTTTGTCCCAGCCACCCTCCCTCCCTATTTTTGGTTTGTAGTTTAAATTTGGTGGCTTTTGCAGTTGCCAACCCCATTGTAGATTTGATCTGGGATACTCCCCCAGTGCCATCTCTTTACCACATTCTACCTAATAAACTCTTTCTGCACTTGCTTTTAGTCCTTTTTGATTTAATTGCATTTTTTAAACTGTGTTTGGTCTAATATTGCTGCATACTCAAGTGTGCTAGCTTGCACTGCATGTGAATTGGTTTTACTACTGTTTTTGCTAAATGTAAGCCTGTTTCCTACCTTTCCTGTAACTAGTGTTCCAGATACAGATTTGCTGTATCCAGGACTGTATGTAAGTTTCTGAGCCCCCAAATACTTTCTGTGTTGGAAGGAAGCCTTCTAGCTTATCAGTGGGAGTGTTAAGCACTAGGTAACCTGTCTACCACATAAGGAGTGGTTCTGGCCCAGAAATTGTAGCTATTGGCAGTTTGGGCAATCTCTTCCATCTCTCTCAACTTTCTAATTTGAAAGCCTGCATTTGCACTTGTTTCTGTCCTGTAACTTGTCTAGTGCAGATACAGATTCTTAGTTTTAGCACTTAAATTTGCTTATTCATGCACAGCACTTGTTCAGAACTTGTAAGCACTAAATAAGCTACTAATTACTATAGCACTCAATCTTCCTCATTACCTAGAGGAAAATAGCTTTTGTACTTACTTTTCACACTTGCTTAGGGAAAAACAGCTCTTGTACTCACTTTCCTCACATATCTAGAAGCAAATAGATTTTATTCAGGCATGTCCAAGGGTCAGCTCCCAGTGTTCTCTCCTGTCTATCTGATGAATTTGGGCATCTTGAGGCAATGTAGAAATTGCTTCATGTACACAGACAACCCTCTCCTCCTACCACCCAACACTACAACCTGTGAGAGATGCACTTATCTAGCCAAACTGGAGGTAAAGCTCTCTCCAACTAAGACTGAACTTGACAGTCATGAGGAGAAGGTAAACATTTGCACCACACCACACTCATCACATAGTCTCACTACATCTGCACTACCAAAATCCACACATAGTAACACAAAAACATTCACGGAGGCTCTCAGTAATAATCTGTCTAAGCAACAGAGACCTCCAAAGCAGAAACGCAAGCAACCTCCATCCCCCAACACAACCCAAATGACACATAGCCCACAGACTCAGTGTGCCACTCAACCACAGCCAATAAGGCAAAACAATGTACCCAACACACTAGTCATAGGTGACTCTATAGTCAGCCACACTGATGTCCCATTCACCAGGCTAAACAAGGAGAAGGTTACTGTCAGCTGCCTGTCGGGTACCAGGATCCGCAACATAACCCACGCACTCAGGTCACTCCACAACAAGTACAAATATGACTCTGTCATTGTCCCTGTTGGTGTGAATGACCTGAGACGTACCTTCCTGGACTACATGAAAAGAGACATGGAAGAGCTCTCTGATCTTGTAGCCCAGGCAGGTATGACCCTAGCCCTGAGTAGCATTCTGCCATTGCCCCAAATGATACCGCAGTACAAGGACAAAGTGATTGACTTCAACAATTGGCTAAGCTTCTGGTGTCATTCTAAAGGGATCCAGTATCTGTCTGCATGGGATGACATGGTCGACAGACCATGATGCTTTGCCACAGATGGCCTGCACCTGCCGCCCCTGGGATTCTGGATACTGGCTAAGGCTCTTGCTGCCCCTATAGTGCCTTTTTTAGGCAAGGTTCAAATAACAAATTCACCACCGTAACAGGAACAGGCAAGCAAAAACAGAGGGTAATGCTACTCAGTGCTAGAAGTCTAAATCTCAAAATGCACTCACTCAAGGCACTCCTTAAAATGGAGAACATCGATATCTGTGCAGTGACTGAGACCTGGTTCAAGGCTCCAGAGAGCACCCCTGCACTACCAGGCTATAACTCATACCACACTTTTTGGTCATGTAACCTGGACTGAAACACCAAAGGTGGAGGTGCGTCCATATTCATTAAGGATATCCACACCTCCAGGCTAGTTGCTCAGCATAATGCATCCGAGGTTATCCAAGTTCAACTCACTCTGGGCAAAACTGCAATCCAAATTGTAGCTTGCTACAGATCCCCCACCATGCCTCAGGATTCCCACTCCTCTTTTCTTGATGTACTGGAAAATATTAGGGTTCAACCAAACACCCTAATAATGGGCGACTTCAACTACCCCACCATTAACTGGGAAAACTACTTGTGTACCAACTCCTTAGCTGAACGCTTTCTGGAATTCATAAACTCCAATATCCTGGATCAACTTATCCACACCCCCACCAGGGGCAACAATATCCAAGACCTAGTCATTACCAACATGAGTGACCAGTGTTGCACACCTGAAGTCAACTCCTCATTGGTCCGATCTGACCATAAGCTAATCACCCTTGATATCCACATCCCGCCCCCACCCCCCATTAAGGAAACCACGTTAAAAAATTTCTCCAAAGCCAACTTCATGCTTCTTAAGACAGAAGTGGTGAACTTCATGACACCCATGCAGATGGACAATACAGTTACAACTGCTGAATCCTACACAAATGCACTCTATAAGCACTTACACGAGTACATGGATTGTGCTATCCCAAACAGAACCAAGATGCTATCCTCCAAAAAAAGGAAGCCAATCGGGTGGTACCTTGCTATAAACAAACAGTACAACAGAAGGAAGAAACTGTTGCAAAAGAGAGTAAAATCCAATGAGTGGAGGAGCTCACTGGTCAGCCTCAGTAAGAAGCTGACATCCCTTATAAGATCCTCCAAAGCTAACTACGAAAACAAAATCGCCACTAATTCTAAGGACAACCACAAGCCATTCTATAGCTATGTTAAGAATCTCGATTGCAACACCCAGATCTGCTCTGAGTTACAGCACAAAGGCATGAAAATTACAGAACCAACTGATATTGCCAACATCCTGGCAGATAGGTTCAGTGCTAACTTTACCCCTCCTCACCCACTAAAGGGCCGATATCTATACAGGAAGAATGCAGAGTCCCTGTAATCACAACTATGCAGGTAAAAGCTGCACTCTCTAAAGTCAAAAACACAGCATCCCTGGGACCGGACAATGTCCCAGGCTGCGTTTTACATGAACTTCAGAACGAACTGGCTCCCCACTTAAGAACCATGTTCAATAATAGCCTCGCATCAGGCTTTGTGCCCACTGAATGGTGCACAGCAACAGTTATCGCACTCCACAAAGGGGGAGCCACCACTGATCCCGGGAACTATCGACCTATTAGCCTGCCGAGCCTAGTCTGCAAGGCCAAGGAATGTATCATCATGGAACTCATAAACAAAGACATTGGTAACCTCCAAACTCTGGATCCCACCCAGTTCGGGTTTGTGAAAGGCAGATCATGCCTCCTGAACCTTATCGACTTCTTTGAGGCAGTCACCAAAGCCGTAGATGAGGGTAAGGTGGTTCACACAGCCTATCTTGACCTCGCCAAGGCTTTTGACACCATCCCCCATTCTGGAATTATAGCTAAACTCACTAAACTAGGTATAAATCCCTATGTCACAAGATGGGTTGCCAACTGGCTCACTGACAGAAACCACACTGTAAAAGTTGCAGACTCCAAATCTGACCTCAAAGCAGTGACAAGTGGAGTACCACAGGGTTCCATCCTGGGACCTCTCCAGTTTGGTATCTACTTCTCTGAAGTACAGGCTAACACAGAAGGCCTCTGGCTAATGAAGTTCACAGATGACTGCAAACTAGGAGCCATAGTCAAGCCCCCAAATGATGGGGACATCCTACAGAAGGGCCTCGCTGAGACAGATGCCTGGTGTCAGAGCCATGGCCTCAAGTTCAGTGCCAAAAAGTGCAGTGTCATCCCCTTTGGTAAAAACTCTGTACCCATGAACTACTACATAGGCAGCAATCTACTTAATGCCGAATGTGTGATGAGACCTTGGGACCCAGGTGGACAGTAGTCTCTCCTTTGATATTCACATTGCCACAGTAGTCAGGAAGTCCTTCTATGTGGCACATCTCGTCATAAAAGGGTTCTCATCCATGAGAAAAGATGTCATTGTTCCCCTCTACTTGACACTCATTAGACCCATTGTAGAGTACAATGCCATTTTTGGAATGTACTTCACAAGACATCTGCAACAGCTGGAAAGGCCACAGAAGTACCTCACAAAGAGGATTAGTGGCCTCAAACAAATGCCCTACACTGACTGCCTCAAAAAACTCCAGCTTTACTCCGTAGCATATCACCTGCTCTGAGTTGATCTCTGCCTAACATATAAAGCTATGTCAAACCCAGAGCTGTTGGACATGCTACACCTAAAGAAATCCCAATCCCTCCGAGCTACACGCTCTAGGGACCTAAACCTTGTCACCACAATAAACAGGACATGCTGGAGGGATAGATTCCTGTCCCAGAGACTTCCCATACTCTGGAACAGGCTACCCATCTATGTCAAGCAAAGTTCTTCATTAGCACTCTTCAAGAAAAATCTTGAGTGGATGGGAAATAGGAAATACACCCAGGGGATCACTTCTGTGTCTCTGCTCGACAGTGGCACAGGAAAATAACTTTCTTGGGTGGCGTAAGCTAGGGAACCTTGTTGGCTAGGCTTACGTAGGCCCTTGGGCCGATAGCCTAGTACCTACCTATGAACCTATGAATGCCTTTGCCTGTACGCATACATTTATGTCATAACTGGAGCAGTAATCACCCACAAATAAACGTCTTATCAAGAAAGTAGAAAACACCTGTTAAAGTACGCAGTTGTTGAAGAAAGAAATCTTTAAACCATTGGCTATAAGCTGTAAGCATAGGTTGGATGGCAGAAGCTAAGTTTTTGATGAAAAATATTTTATCGTACTCCTGTTCTCTTTTTGGACATCTTACTAAAAGATACTAACTGAGAATCTGTCACAATGTGCAGGCATATGCTGTTAATAACAGTTGAAATGCTTAGTGCTACAAGAGTAATTAAGAAAAAATTAAACAATGTGTAATAATGTGAAATAAAGGGAGAGTCCACACCCCACTTTACATTTCAGCTATAACTCACAAATTACGTAATTGTGCATGTGATTAGCATACCACTGCCATTTTATAACCCAATAGTATTGGCTGTATGCTAAGTAGGGTGGTCACAGGAATGGGAGAGGCAGGTGCAGAAGGTCCTTCCATGCCACAGACAAGGCATGCAGTGCTAGGTCACATGAGCGGTGCTATTCAGTTGCCAGGGCCACACCATCTGGCTGGCTGGCATAATATTAAGGGCATGCAGCTGGTTTTAGTGCTGCATGCCCTTCTGTCAATAACTTTGGGGTTTCATTTTTATAATATAAGGGAATGTTCATTTATATTTTGCTATCTGTACTGCCTTTCATAACGTAAACTGACAGTAAGTTACTTATGCCAGTTTTTGTTCAGTAACACTAAAGATGTTGTATTCTTTAACCAAACCATCACACCGACAGTGACATCATCTAATACAAACTGGCATGAGAGACATTTATTGACTTAAGCTATAAGAATTATATTTATAAATCTTACCTGAAACATTTCTGATTTTACAAAAAAATAATAAAAAGTGGTGCATTGTTAAATGATACATTGAAACTATGTGCTTAAAAAGCATGATGTCCAGGGTTCATTCCTCAGTGTCATTTTGCTAAGGATTACAAATTTGTTGATAATTGCAAACTGGGCAACACAATTGTCTTCAATAATAGATGATGATATTTTTCAAGTTATCTACAAAAAAATAAATAAATTAAAATAAATATACACACACACACACACACACACACACACACACACACACACACACACACACACACACACACACACACACACAAGATGCAGTAGTAAACGAACAAATGTTCTTGCCGATCAATTTAGCATCCTGAGATTTGGTAAAATGTACATACATTTTAAATCTGAATATTGGGTAGATAATTAAAGGTATGGGCTGTTAATGAACTATTTCTTGTAACACAAGGTTTGATTCCCTCATCTTCCATTTGCTTGCTGTGTGACTCTGATCAATTCACTTAACCAGATAGTGCTCCTGGGAAACTTGGTTAGGCAGCTTAATGGTAATAACAGACCACATGCCTTGTAACTACTCAAAAAAAGAAATAAATGCTATCAGGAGATCTAGTTCTGTGGCTGATACGAATAAAGATTCTGAGACTGAAACCGTACTGCTAATGAGGCAGAGAGTGACTGCTTCTACAGGAAAATAACAAACCCCTTCAGTCTTATTGATTCTGCTTGCAAACCGAAAGAAAAGAAAGTAACTTCATTCTGTCAAAATGCAGTAATGTAATTACTTATATCATAAAGGATTATGATCAGGTTTCTGATCATAACCAGCTTGTTATGTGCATAACACATGGATGTCAGGACATTCACCTCTAGAGTGAAGCTCAAGAGGTGAATCTTGACATCTATACTGAGACACATAACAAGTAGTTTAAGGTAGGACAGAGAGATGAACATAATTCTTTACCTGATCTCATGTACTACAAATGTTAGAGAGAAAAGGTGCAACCAGATGCTTTATATGTTGGAAAGCTTTAAAACATTTACCACAACTACACAGAAAGCAGCCCTCATGGAAGAGCTGCAGGAAGCAGAAGTAGCTTTAAAAGTTGTTAAACACCATTCAGATTTTTTGCAAGGCTGAATAAGCTGTTTACATGTCCTGCCACTCTCTAATGTAATGTTGCTCCTGCGGGAGCCTATAGCTTAACAACAGTGTGGGGTACTTAACAAAAGCTCATCAAACTAATTTCTTAAGTCAGAAAGGTGGTTAATAAGCCTTTTTCCACATTTGAGGAGTTATCATGGCACTCCATGCACTACAGTATAATAATATAATACAATATAATAATATACGCTCAGCAGAGAAAGAATGATGATGCGACCCATCTTGACAACGTTTTCTGTGTCACTTTTATAGTAGTTCAGCTTTGGTTTCAACATTTATTTAAATCTGACACTTTATCAACTTACAACACTTCTATTTCCATGATGGATCTCTGTGGAATCTTATCTTGGAGTTTCACATTTTTCAGTTTTAGAAGCATTCAGGGGGTTGCTTTGAGGGGTCCTGGTATTTGTTCAGCATGTATTACAGTTCATATTCTCAGGACACATTTGCCAATTGCTTATTTTAACTGGATCTTGCTTCTTGCATATTATATCAAGATATCCATTGCATCAAAATACTGAAACAAGACATTCCTGCTGTGGAATGCACTGTGTCCCAGCTGAGTTGTGCATTGTTGTTTAAGCATATAGGATCATAGGATCATCAGAAGTTACTAGGCTATTGGCCTTGAGGCCCTTATAAGCCTAGCCAAGAGTTATGCCCATGTTTAGACAAGTCAGCACCCAAAGCTCCTGTCCAGCAGGGACACAGGTGGAATCCCAGGGGGATATTTTCTGTTTCACATCCAGTTATCCAGGTTGTGCTTAACAAATGGATAATGAGGTACTCTGCTTGATGTGGAGAGGGAGTCTATTCCACAGATGGTGGAGTCTCTGGGACACAAATATGTCCCGCCAACAAGTCCTATTGATGTCACAGACCAGGTTGAGGTTATGCGTGCAGGTTACTGGAGTGGAGATTGACTTGTGGATATGCAGCAGTCTCATCAAGGTGGAATCTGAGATTGCTTTGTATGACAGACAGAGGTCACCTCTGAGGAGTCTGTATTAAACTGAGTAGAGGGACAGGGCTTTTAGCCTGTCTGTGTAGGGTGGATATTTGAGGCCCTGGATTCTCCTGGTGAGGAACCTATGGTCTCTCCAGCTGCTGTATGTGCTTATGCGGTGGGCCATATAGAAAGCTTCCCCTACAACGGAAACAACATGGTGGTCAAAAGTCAAGTTGCTATCAACCTGGGTGCCCAAATCCCTCACAACATTATTGCATGCTTAGGATGTTATTAATGTGATAATATGTGGGGATGTCACTCTCCTCCAAGGGGGATGATGACACATATTTTGGCATTCACTTTGAGGCCATTTTTCTGGCACCAGTCATTTGTTTGGGTGAGATCCTCTTGGAGGACGTCCACATCACTTGGGGAATTGATGACTGTGCCCAGCTTGCAGTCATCTGCAAACTTGGTCAGCCATAGCCCACTGGTTTTGGCCTGTACCTCAAAGAGGTATATCCCGAATAACAGAGGCCCCCAAGACCAATCCCTGGGGTAAGCTGCTCGTTATGGGTCTACTGCTTGAGGTGGCTTCCCCTATTTTGATTAGGTGTTCTATCAGTGAGCCAGTTTGCTACCCATCTGGTAACATATGGACTGATGCCTAGTTGAGAGAGTTTATTATGCTCCAGTGGGGAATAGTTGCAAAGGCTTTGGCCTGGTCAAGGTAGGCAATATGTACCATCTTCCCCTTTTCCATGGCTTTGGCGACTGTCTCAAAGAAGTCAACCAGATTTAACAGACATGACCTCCCGTTGACAAAGCCAAACTGTGTGGGGTTGAGTGTTTGGAGGTTGCCAATGTCCCTGTTAATGAGGTCCATGATAATCCATTCCATGCCCTTGCAGATCAGGCTAGTTAGGTTGATGGGTCTATAATTTCCTGTTTCAGTAGATGTTCCACCTTTGTGTAAAGGGATGACAGTGGATGTCCTCCACTAGGCTGGAACAAAGCAGATTCTCCGGTTTTGGTGAATAAGGGTGCCTAATAGTGCTCCAAGTTCATGCCTGAGCTCATGTAGGATGCAGCCTAGAATGTTATTGGGTCCCATGGCGGCTGTATTTTTTGCTTTGAGAGGGCATTGATGACCTGTTCCCTAAAGATAAGGGGAGGGAGGCAGGTACTGGGGATGTTCTGATTTACTGATGGGGGGACAGAGGGGTCAAGTTTTCACTGAATCCGTCAATCAGTCGGTTGGCTATATCTACAATATTTGTGTATGTGGTGTCCTTGACCATCAGTTCTGAACAGATCTGGATGCTTCCTTTGAGATTGCAGATGTATGTAAAGAAGGCCTTATGATTGTCTCTAGTAGATGTGGCCACTTTGGACTCAAAGTTGGCTTTAGAAGATTTCACTAGTGCTCTTATTTGCTTGTTCAGGCTAAGGAGAGATTGTTTTCAATTGGGTACCTGCTCCTTCTTGGTTCTGGACAGCAATGCTTTCCTTTTGTTATATAGTTTTATTGCAGATGTCCACCAGACATGTTTACTGTTCCTTGTTGAGGATGATTTTGTCCTGTCGGGTATTCCTGATTACATGTATCTGTATAAATGCTCATACTTTGGTGTAGATTTGGACATTGGTGCCATATTCTACAGAGAGGGAGGGGGCTGTAAAGCTGTTTATACCATCCCTCAGGAGGCTGTAATCAGCTTTGGAGAAGTGTTTTTGTTTGACCCTAGCTAGAGGGGGGTCAGGGAAGATGGTGACTTTGAAAGTGACCACTTTATGATCAGATCTTACCAGGAAGGAGGATACTGTAGGGGTGCTGCAGTGCTTACTCATGTTGGTTAATACCAAGTCCAAGATATTATCACCTCTTGTGGAGGTATCGACTAGCTGTTCCAAGGCATTTGCACTGATAAAAATCGAGGAATCTCTGGGCATTTGTGTTCCAGCATGAGTAGTTTTTCCAGCCTATGGTTGGGTAGTTAAAGTTGCCCAGGGTTAGGGTAAAGGGTTGAATCTTGATAGATTAGAAGAGGTTCAGATAGGTGGAGTGGGCATCTTGAGTCAAATTTGGGGGCCTGTAGCTAACTAGAATTTGAATAGGAGTTTTGTCAATGGTTAACTGCACCTGGAGTGTCTCCTGTGCATCATACTGTTTGACCAGACTGGAGGTGTGTATGTCTTTAATATATTTTGAAACTCCATCTCCTTTGGCTTTGCTGACCACAGTTTGGGGTCTGAATGTATGATAGGATGAGTAACCAGGTAAGGCTGGGGTGCTCTCCACAACTTTGAACCAGGTTTCTGTGATTGCAGAAATGTCAGCATATTCCAGGGTTAAGAATGCTTGCAATGAGTACAGTTTCATGTTTGGACTCCTAACATTTAGCAGCATGACCTTTAATTTGTGTTTTGTTGAAATTTTTATGTTGGTAGTATTGACCTCATGACTTTTCCTAAAAAAGGCACTATGGGGAAGGCAAGGGCCTTTGCCAGAAGCCTGCCATCCAAGTGAGACAGATGCAGGCCATCTCTAGCAAAGCATTGTGGTCTGTCGATCATGTACTGGATCCCCCCTGGAATGACACCAGAAACTAAGCCAATTGTTAAAGTCAATCATTTTCTGTTTGTATTGAGGCATCATTCTGGGTGACAGAATGCTGCTTAAGGCTAGGGACATACCTGCCTGGGGCACATATTCTGCTTGTTGCTTATGTCACTATATTACCAAGCATCAAATGTAGTATGTCTGTCTATTTTTGCCATCACCTAGGAGTGTGTCACCTCTTCTAACAGATATAAATATATATTAGGTTGGCAGAAACGTCCATCTGTTTAGTGTCCAGTTTATTTAACAGATCTGTCTGCATTGCTCACGTTCTCTTCATTGTTAGCTTGGCCATGGTGTTAGCTAGCATGTAGTTACTGCAATGCATGGATTGTTTGGTTGTTTGACTAATATGAAAAAAGCATTTAGTGGTTTTTTTCTACTTTAGTTTTGAGCTGCTTTTTATTATTGTTTGTAATATTGGCTATTTTTAATGTATGTGGTAGTGTTTTGAGAGTTATGCTTGATGTGTTAGTTAGTCTTGTTTTCAATTAATTTAGTTTTAATTTATATAATGTTAGGGCTTAGTACTTGTGGTTGTCCTTTGTGTGTCAGGCACAGCATTTTCCATAACTTCTCATGCAGTTCTTGGATCTGTTGATAAAGTCGTTGCATCTACTGGTATATCAGACAAAGTGCCTTCAACAAGGTAATGGGGTAATGGGGCAGACAGAGAAGTGGTGAGGAGGAAGAAAGGAATGGCGGGGTGTTAAGAATGGAACATGCACTTACAGGGAAACTAGATAAGCATTTACTCTCTTATCAAGCAAATGCAATGGTAATGATTAACTGTTTAACAAACATCACTTTTAAAGAATGCTGTTAAGACGTTGCACATAGGAAATTGACTCTATTTTGGTTATAAGCTAATGGGCAAGTAGAATGCTTAATCTAACAGCAAGGAAATAAAGATTAGCATATCTAAGAGCATAGCTAACAAAAACAAACAGTATGTTAAGAACTTACTGAACTCTATACATCTTACTCTTGGAGCTGTGGTGGCTGCCCTGTTATTTAAGCAGCTTTTCAGGAGCAAGATACCTTGTATGGGTGGATCCAGAGAGAGAGAGAATGGATTAAAAAAAAATCAGAAAGAGTACAGAGGGAGAAAGAAAATATGAGATGGCATGCTTTTACAGAGAACAGACTGTGTTAGTGAAAATGAGAAACGATACAAAAGTATATTATTCCATCAAGAGTCTTGCCAAATAAAAGTTTTTTAAAAAAAACATTGATTACTGTGTGAAGAATGAGGCACACTATCATCAGATATTATTTGTTTCCAAAGTCCTGGCATGACATTATGACTTTGACCAGCATTTTCCCATTTTGCCTAGAAATGCTTTTGCCATTGAGAGATATCTGATAGTCAAATACATTTAGGATGTTGTGTTGGGATGATCATTGTCCCTCATATCTAGACAACTACATATGCTCATTTGTCATATAAGGCAAAATGCTAATGTTATTTTCCTATACAGGTCATCCAAGATGTAATGCATAATCCTATATTCAATACCATCGGTGTGTATGGATTTGATCTGCCCATGTTTTAGTCTTCATGACAGCTGGGATTGTGCATGTGAAATTAAGTAGTGTGCACATGTCTGTGGGTGGTCAGAGCGGTGTGCTTTATCCCCTCCACACCCTCACTTGTCTAGTTGTAACACAAGACTCAATCCCAAGCAGAGATCAGTGTCATAACATCTTCTGCATATACTCTATCTGAAAGCAGAGAGCAGACTTCTGGTCCCCCAGTGTTCCTCTCCCAGTTGTCTGTCATCTAAGCTAGTTTTAAGGCCTGTGGTTCTACAGGCAAGTACCTTGCCCATGCCAGTAGAAGTTTGTCATCTTATGATCATTAAATTCATTTGAACTGAATTAAATTGGGGACTAGGGTTACCACCTGTCCCACTTTGCGAGGGACAGTCCCTCTTTGGGCAGTTGTGTCCTGCAAAGAAATTGTAAAAATGGCAAATGTACTGGGATTTTAGAACAAAATTATTTCCTATATTTTATGTAATAGTTGCATGAAACAATTATTCTGTATATGAAACACTTAAATGTTATAAGAAACAGAATATGCAACTAAAATGCTACAAGAATAAGCTTTTATTCAGGCAAAAAAGTGAAGTTCTGTCCTTTTTACAGGCCATGGGTATGTTTCGGCCTGCAAAATCTGATGTTTGTACCAAAAATGTCCCACTTTGGGCATTTGAAATGTTGGCAACCCTATTGAGGAATATATTTTAACATATTAAGCTGGTGGTTAGAGTATCTGAAGAGCAATGGACAGATGTTTTTGATATCGTCCAGGAGGTGGCAACAGAATATTCCAAATAGAAATAAGATTAAAATGGTTGTCACTGGAGACTCAAGAAGCGGCTGTAGAAAGATGGAGCAAAAAAGGAAATGGAGATAGGAAAAATGTATCAAACTGAATGCAGAGTTTTTTAGAATAGTGCAGATAAATAAGGAGGCATATTTAAATGTGCAGTGTGATGAAATGGAATAAGGTAATAGAAAGTGAAGGACAAGAAATCTGTTCAGAAAGATTGCCGATACTTAGACAAAGTTCTGGGTGAAAATGGGCATGATAAAAGGTTATGATAATAACGACGTAGACCAGAGTAATATGTAGACAGAGAATTACCAGATGTACAAGCTGATTTTAGGTGTCTATATTACAGCATCAAATGCCCTTTTAGCGACGCATATTAAGCGAAATACAAAAACCCTGATTGGCCACAAAAGTAAATTTTTTCCCAGGGGAAAAAATCATCTGTCCAATACAAAAAAAAAATTCAGACCTTATCATGCCCCCTAACTAAATATACCAACTTTGAGATCACACTACAGTGGAGAAAAGGGAAATCCCCTATGATGGCCAAGCAATTTTTTCCCCCTGAAACTTACGAATGCTTATTTAAGAAATTACTTAATTTAGTCAAGTGATAGTCAAACCCATGATCTGATGCTAGCCTATTGGCAGCTTTGCAGCTTGTGGCCTGGATTCAGAATGCAAATGGTGGATTGGAGGGTGTTGTAGTTAGAATTAAGTGTCCAGTGGGCAGCTGTCTTGTCCTGAGAAGTGGATGGGCAGGGCACTGCTTCTATCAGCTTTGGCTATAATGTGGAGCAGAGTCAAGCTGGCAGCCAATAAAAATGAATATCTTAATGGACACCATAGGTAACCTTGGGAGTTACACAGGAGACTATGCACTTGCTACCTGGATGGTGTAACTATATGCGGACAATTGAAATTAACTAAGACTAGGTTGGCATACCATATTCCATTGTCAGTCTTGAATAATGACTTCTGATTTTTCAACCTCCTAAGGTTACTAGGGGCTCAGTGGACTTACTTTTAGAAGGAATAAAGTAGTGGCAGTTGGAACACAGAAGACACAAGTTGTAGGAGTGGTAGTTCTGTGGATGTATAGGGGGTTAGAAGCTAGTGTGTTTGGCTCTGAGAAAGCTATTAAATCAGTTTACCTATATTAAAGTGGTGGGCATTGGTACAGTGTATAGAACAAATGAAGTCTATACAAGTAATAAAACCACAAAATGTATTTTAGACACTTTATTAGAAATCCTATTGCCTTCCCTATGAAATCTCCAAAGTGATTTAGTTTTCCTGGAGGGAGGAGCATCTTAAACACAGGATTAGTACCACTGGTGATACTAGGGGGCATATATTCAAAGCTTACAAATACTGGCACATGCACCAGCAGACATTCCTGTCCTTAGTGGTCTTGCATTATTATAGGCTCATAGGTTGTTACCAGGCCAGTGAGTACTAGTGCCCTTACAAACCTATCCACTCACCAAAAAGCATTTGGGTCCCAAGTATCATGGGCTTCTGTACGGGAGGGGGGGGGCACATTAGTAACATTTGTAGGGAGGTAACTAAGGATTTGTAGCTGTGAGGTGTTAGTTAGGATAATAGTTTTCTTATTGAGGGCCTTTGTCCATAAGGGTCATGGGGCCCAGACTGGGGATAAATGTATGATTTCCCATCCAATTGCCAAGGTTTCATTTGAATAGGGTCAGAATGAACTCTGTTGTAGATAGAAGAGAAGCATATTCCATAGTGCAGGAATCCTTTCGGGTGTATTTCTGTCTCTCCACCGTGTTCTGTTTGTCACAAGTGAAGTTCAGATCCCTGGATATAGTGTTTCTAGTGCTGTTTGTTTTGCACATGTAACAGATCCATCAGGGCTGCATTTAAGGAAGCCCTGTAAGCCATGCATAGATCTCCTCTTACCAGCCTATCGGAGACTGAATACAGAGACAGAGCCTTTAGATGATCAGCACAGGGCAAGGTATTCATGCTCTGAATTCTCCTGGAGAGAATATATAGACAGAATTACCAGATGTACAACTGATTTTAGGTGTCTATATTGCAGCGTTAAATGGGCTGTTAACTGAACTCCCTTTTATCGACACATATTAAGTGAAATACAAAAACCTTGAATGGCCAGGGGAAATAAATCATTTGACCAATACAAAAAAAAAAAATTAGACCTTATCATGGCCCCTAACTAAATATATCAACTCTGAGATCGCACTACAGTGGAGGATAGGGAAAATCCCCTATGATGGCCAAGCAATTTTTTCCCCCTGGGAAAAAAATCGCTTTTGTGGCCATTCAGGGTTTTTGTATTTCACTTAATATGTGTTGATAAAGGGCATTCAGTTAGCCTATTCAGTGCCATAATATAGACCTGATTTTAGGAGGTCGAGGCATCAGAGATCAAATTGCCAATATCTGCTGGATAATGGAAAAAGCCTGAGAGTTCCAGAAGAATATTTACTTGTACTTTGCTGACCACTCTAAAGCCTTTGACTGTGTGGACCATAATGGACAATAACAAACTCTGGTATGTGCTTATTGAAATGGAAATATCAGGTCACTTTATTTGCCTTCTAAGGAATCTGTATACATAACAAGAATCAGAACTGAATATGGAAACATGAGTGCTTCAGGACTGGGAAAATAATCAGACAGGGTTTTATATTGTCACTCTATTTTTTCAATTTCTATGCTGAACATAACATGCAAAATGCTAGATTAGACAAATCATGCACTTGGAGAAATATTAGCAACCTCAGATATACAGATGATTTCAGTCTAATGGTAGAAAGTGAGGAGTAGTTGAAAAGCATGCTACTGAAGGTGAAAGGAGGTACAAAAACTCATTTGCTGCTCAACAGAAACCATCTAAAATTACATCATCTGGCCTTATTTATTTAAAAATAGAGGGGAAACAAGTGAAGACAGTGAATGATTGTATTTTTCTGAGATCAAAAATCTTTGTAGATGGTGACTGCAGTCATGAATGTAAAATGTGCTGGCTTCTTGGAAGGAAAAATATTACAAATACAGATAAAATTTTAAAGAGTAAAGACATCATTTTGTCAACAAAGGTTTCTATAATTAAAATCTGTGTGTTTTCCAGTAGCAGCATATGGCTTTGAGAGTAAGGCTATGTGGTAGGAAACTGATGCTTTTAAATTCTGGTGTTGGATAACAACATGAGAATTCCATGTTCTGCAAGAAGATTGAACCAGTCAATAATTAAGGAAATAAATTCAAATGTATATTGAAAAACCTGAAAGTAGAACTTAAATACTCTGGCCATATATAATGAGAAGACATGATTCAAGGAAAAGAGTTTTGTGCTGAGAAAGATGAAGAGCAAAAGAGGAAAGCGGTGGCAGAGATTAGTGTGGATAAACAGTATTACTTAGGTAATGAATATGAATTTGCAGGAATTTAATGAAAAAGTTCTTGATAGACAAGTCTGGTCTGCTAAAGTTCTTGATGTTGACTAAATGACTAAACAACAACATCATCAATAAAACCAGCTGTGTTCATCGAATTACTGCAGTAAGATATCTGTCATTGACAAAAGTTAATTTTAATGTATGAATGGTGCAAGTAATTACTACCACTTTAACAGCAAAATATTACGATCTGTGGCATGAATATGGTAAAGTGTTATTTATTTATATTTTCTTAATACAAGGAATATATATACATTTTTTTCTATTTAACATTTACTTACCGGGAAAGTCCTACTTGGAACAGAGCCAATTTTCAGCGGAGGCCTGGGGAGAAGCACTCCAGATGCATGTCTTTGAAATGCACACACTTGCCACTCCACATGCAATTTGCATGTTTCTGCCCACTTTACTTAAGTGGCTGTTGATTTAAAATAAAGGAAAAGGAGTATTCTACAAATAAATAATGTCAATTTTCCTGAGTACAGGCGGAAATTAAATAAATATTGGTTCATTTCTGAATGCCAAGACCAAATGTACAAAACAAACACATAAAATTAAATCGGTTGTTGGTTTTATTATGGAATTAGACTGTGTGAAATACAGTGAATGAAGAGCCTTTTTTAAAACATGGCAGTGTGCCAGGCAGTTGTCTCGATGCAGTTATTATGGTGCTGTTTCTGTATGAAGTTTGCACATTTAGCAAACTGGCATAGTTTGACTATCTTTTAAAGAACAATGTATATGTATTTTGCAGTAGACAGTATAAAAATGAAAACTTTTTATTGTTTCTTTTGTATTATATTCCACTCTTGCATTATGCTATAGAACATTAGGTCTGATCCTTTGTTTTTAAACAATATAAAAATACTGCTGGACTCCTGTTACAACATACTCTACAGGTGCTTTGAAGTAGTAGTTTAGTATATTTTGTTTCTGAAACTAAATGGGTCTTTAATTCACTTGCTTATTTTTCTGTTTTATTTTTGTGATATGTATAGCAACTGTAAATAATAGTTTATTGTCTTTTTTATAAGAATATTATTCCTCATCAGGGTTTGGATCAGAATACTTTCAAAGTTAACTAAAAAGTTTGGAATAGCTATTTATCTGAAAAAAAAACATGAAACAACTGTTTTATGGGAAGAGAAGTTACGATCTTTCAGTAAATTTCTCCTTTTTGTCATAGTCCTGAAATCATATTAGCAGGTTTATAGTAAGAGGTGGGAAATGAACAGCTACGTATGTTTGAAGATTACCTAGCCTCTCACACAGAGCTGACATTTAATACTAAGGAAAATATAAGAATATAGCACTGAATATAATGGTAGAAGAAATCTTGTATGTGTCATAATGTGGGTCATTTGTCCATAGATGATTTAGGCAGGGCGATTTGGCTTATGAACACTTCTTAAGGACAAGTTTTGCAGATGAAATGGTGTGACACTACATTAGTATTAAGTCAAACTGACATCGTAATTTAATACTGTTGTCAGACACAGCAGTGCAAACTTTATTTTTGCTTGTTTGTATAATATGGGTTAGGACCACTTTGTTTGACCTTAATGTTTATTATCACCATTAGCATTTTCAGGTGACAGTATTCTCATATTCTTTTCATCTAATCATACTGTTTTTGCACTGAGGTGTCATCATTTATTCACTATGTCTTATTTGTGAACCTTGAGGAGCTTGATTCTGTCCCACCACTCAGTGGGTGCAAAGCAGAGAAACTAAGCCTGCATAAGGCAAACGTCTATTGTAGGGACACACGCGCACACACACGCACACATACACACGTGCACACACACGCGCACGCATACACACACACACACACACACACACACACACACACACACACACACACACACACACACACGCACACACACACACACACACACACACACACACACACGCACACATACACATATACACATATACACACACGCACACACACGTGCATGCACACACATGCACATATACATACCAACATATGCACACCCCCCACACACATGCACACACTCTATTACATGTCATGTATGGCTGTAGGCAAATTAAAGGATTACCAATTCACCTACAGCATGTTTGGAGGATGACCCAGCAAAAACCCTTGTAGACAGAAGGACATGTAGGCTGTACACCAAGGGAAGATCACAGATCAACCAGAGATCAAATTAGAGAAACAAGTGCTGTGTGGAAACACCACTGACCGCTGAGCCACTGCTCCATCCATGAAGTCATTCATGCCTGTGGCACTGACCATGCTGTGTTCCACTTTGTAGCTGCAGTGCTAGCTGTGTGGGCTACATTGTCTCATTCAGTTCTGTAGTCCCTGAAAGGTGGACCACACACAGCACTATTTTTATAATGTAAATTAATCTGCAGTAAGTAGTCTAACTATGAAAAATTTATTTAAATTAAATAATTGCTTATAAGAAGTTTCTCACATTTAAATACATCTCAGAGCTCCAAGCAATTTCTGCCCAACCTGCCAACCACCAACAATGTGACACCTCATTAAATTGAACACTGTATCCAGTTATGAATATATTGGCTCCCTAAAATGATGGCACTTGAAATGCCGAATGTGGACAAACAAAAAAAAATATCAAAAACCCAGAAATGAGGGAATTTTGAAGATCACGCTTCTCCTATAAATTTGTTTTTTTCAGGGAGACAACCCCCCCCCCCTCCTGCACCCTGTGAACACACACCTATATATATATATATATATATATATATATATATATATATATATATATATATATATATATACACACACACACACACACACACACACACACACACACACACACACACAAACACACCAATTCCAACATCAACATACTCTGAGAAAAGGGAATATTCTGGGAAATGGCAAAATGGCCATTTCCGACTTAGTATATGTAAGTTTAATTTTTGGCCAGTCAATCTTCATGTTTTGGGACTTGGTCTAGTGGTTCCCGAAATTTCAAATGGTTACAGAATAGGACCTGTAGTTGTAAATGATATATTTACTAGTCATTTACAATAGAAGCAGAAATGATCCACATTGGCTAGAACAGGAATTAATAACCTTCTGCTAGAAACGTTTTTTTTTTTTTTTTTTTTTACTGACAATTTGTGATCAGCTATAAGTCATGTCCCCATGCTACTGAAATGCCCGATATGCAGCAATAAAAGGTATACTTTTTAATATAAATTCAGAAATAATATTGATAGCAAAGTCAGGCAGTCTGATTCATCAACTGATTCTACAGTGCAGAATAGAAAAAGGATAGCATGCATGTCAGTAGCCGTATTGAGAACTAGATGGTTAAATTAAGAGCACCAAACAGAGCCCTGTGTAAGCAGACAACTGGTATACCAATCGTGTAGCAGCAAACTGAGCACCATATGGTATAACCAGTGCATTTAAAGTACTGTGACGTTTCATTTGCCACTCAGCACATGGGGTAGTAAGTAATGTGCCTGGTGGTACAGTAGTGTTATACAGTTCACACTGTGCAACACTTAAAGCATAGGGCAAAAAGTGACTTTTAGTGCTTTTCTTTAAATAATTTTTGTTTTTAATTTTAGGCATTTGGAATTCTTGTTGATACTGATAAATATACTATGAAATAGATAAGTTACACAGAAGAAAACTGTGTGAAAATTGTGTCCACTGATGCGTATTTGGCATACTGTTACTCCCAGCACTTGTTACAAATTTGTGTTTGTCAGTAGGGGGCTCTATGACTAGATTTGATGCAGGGGATGCATGGCATAGCATACCGACCTGTGTGCTTTGCTGACTAATAATGCTGTTGGTACCTGGATAAAGGTGGAGGTTGTGCAGTGGGTGCATATAATCAAAGCTGGTTCACATTGCACTGTAAGGGGTGCTTGAAGGCCTGTGACATTGTAAAGTGTACATTTAGGATGCTTCTAAACTGTTCAGCAGTTGGCACAATGATATAGTCATGCCATTGGGAAAGAGAGATGGTATTATTCCCAGCATGTGTGTCGCATTCTTGGTGCATTAGGTGCATCGGTAGGTACAAGGCTAGCTGCCCTTGAAGGCCATTTTAAGCCTAGTCAATTTCCTTTTCAAAAGTTTGAATCAAACCTTTGTGACTCTGAGAAAAACACCTTAACCATTATACCAACCTCAACGCCTGAGGTAGTTGTGCTACTTGGGTAGGAGTTGGAGTGTGAATAGTGATCACACACACACACACACACACACACACACACACACACACACACACACACACACACACACACACACACACCATAGCTCTCAACTGGGGGACAAAGCCCCAGAAAATAGGGACAAATTTTAAATGTTGCTCTTATAAACTTAGAAAGCTGCTAGAATAAAAGGTCTTGTGTTACCGTGCATTTTCTGAAGGATATGAAGTCTGAAACTCAAATTCCTGTCATTATTTAGTGAATTCAGTCCTCAATGATTCACCACAAAAATCCAGAAAATCTCAATTTTTTATGAGGAGTAAACCAAAAATAAGAGGTGAAAATCTGGACAGCTGAGAGGTATGACACACACCTGTGTGTGTATGTGTGTGTGTGTGTGTGTGTGTGTGTGTGTGTGTGTGTGTGTGTGTGTGTGTGTGTGTGTGTGTGTTTATATGTATGCTTACAACTGCATTTTTGAACAGTGTCACAGAGATCAAAGGAAAGAGCTGTGCTCAGAGTATATGAAGAATGCTTTACTGGTATGCAGAATTGTGGAGCTCATTTCATAAAACATTTGCCCTTCCTTTGCCTCATTGGCTTTTCATGAGTATCCTTTGCATCCTATTAAGATTTGACCTCAGTGCCTGATGTTGCTGTTTTGACATGTTAGTTTTCTCTGTTGGACTATACCTGTACTGTAGGCAATGCAATCCTCACTGGATTATCAGTGCCACAGTTGTGTAGCTCTGGACATCTGGTAGTACTGCACTTTATGGGTTGGATTGTACTATAGGCAATGCAATCCTCACTGGATTATCAGTGCCACAGTTGTGTAGCTCTGGACATCTGGTAGTACTGCACTTTATGGGTTGGATTGTACTATAGGCAATGCAATCCTCACTGGATTATCAGTGCCACAGTTGTGTAGCTCTGCATCTGGTAGTACTGCACTTTATGGGTTGGATTGTACTATAGGCAATGCAATCCTCACTGGATTATCAGTGCCACAGTTGTGTAGCTCAGGACATCTGGTAGTACTGCACTTTATGGGTTGGATTGTACTATAGGCAATGCAATCCTCACTGGATTATCAGTGCCACAGTTGTGTAGCTCTGCACATCTGGTAGTACTGCACTTTATGGGTTGGATTGTACTATAGGCAATGCAATCCTCAGTGGATTATCAGTGCCACAGTTGTGTAGCTCTGCATCTGGTAGTACTGCACTTTATGGGTTGGATTGTACTATAGGCAATGCAATCCTCACTGGATTATCAGTGCCACAGTTGTGTAGCTCTGCACATCTGGTAGTACTGCACTTTATGGGTTGGATTGTACTATAGGCAATGCAATCCTCACTGGATTATCAGTGCCACAGTTGTGTAGCTCTGGACATCTGGTAGTACTGCACTTTATGGGTTGGATTGTACTATAGGCAATGCAATCCTCACTGGATTATCAGTGCCACAGTTGTGTAGCTCTGCACATCTGGTAGTACTGCACTTTATGGGTTGGATTGTACTATAGGCAATGCAATCCTCACTGGATTATCAGTGCCACAGTTGTGTAGCTCTGCATCTGGTAGTACTGCACTTTATGGGTTGGATTGTACTATAGGCAATGCAATCCTCACTGGATTATCAGTGCCACAGTTGTGTAGCTCTGCACATCTGGTAGTACTGCACTTTATGGGTTGGATTGTACTATAGGCAATGCAATCCTCACTGGATTATCAGTGCCACAGTTGTGTAGCTCTGCACATCTGGTAGTACTGCACTTTA
Source organism: Protopterus annectens (assembly GCF_019279795.1). Taxonomy (NCBI): domain Eukaryota; kingdom Metazoa; phylum Chordata; order Ceratodontiformes; family Protopteridae; genus Protopterus; species Protopterus annectens. The sequence continues at coordinate 665,123,580 of NC_056751.1, read as the reverse complement.
TGGGTTGGATTGTACTATAGGCAATGCAATCCTCACTGGATTATCAGTGCCAACTTTATGGGTTTTGTAGTATAGGCAATGCAATCCTCACTGGATTATCAGTGCCACAGTTGTGTAGCTCTGCACATCTGGTAGTACTGCACTTTATGGGTTGGATTGTACTATAGGCAATGCAATCCTCACTGGATTATCAGTGCCACAGTTGTGTAGCTCTGCACATCTGGTAGTACTGCACTTTATGGGTTGGATTGTACTATAGGCAATGCAATCCTCACTGGATTATCAGTGCCACAGTTGTGTAGCTCTGCACATCTGGTAGTACTGCACTTTATGGGTTGGATTGTACTATAGGCAATGCAATCCTCACTGGATTATCAGTGCCACAGTTGTGTAGCTCTGCACATCTGGTAGTACTGCACTTTATGGGTTGGATTGTACTATAGGCAATGCAATCCTCACTGGATTATCAGTGCCACAGTTGTGTAGCTCTGCATCTGGTAGTACTGCACTTTATGGGTTGGATTGTACTATAGGCAATGCAATCCTCACTGGATTATCAGTGCCACAGTTGTGTAGCTCTGCACATCTGGTAGTACTGCACTTTATGGGTTGGATTGTACTATAGGCAATGCAATCCTCACTGGATTATCAGTGCCACAGTTGTGTAGCTCTGCATCTGGTAGTACTGCACTTTATGGGTTGGAT
>NC_056751.1:665087875-665120375 GCF_019279795.1 Protopterus annectens | reverse complement strand
TGCACGTGTGTGTGTGTGCGTATGCATGTATGTGTGCACATGCATGTGTATGTATGTATACATACATGTAAGTTTGTGTGTGTGTGTGTGTGTGTGTGTGTGTGTGTGTGTGTGTGTGTGTATGTGTCTGCAGGCTTGCTTTTTGCAGCATGTGCTACCTCTGTATGAATATCAGTGAGAGGTACTGTGCTGTAGTGGTGATGTGCCTTCAGCCTACTTCATAGAATTCTCTAACTTTATTACTTCCCACCATTGGATGATACTCATGATACACAAGGAAGCTAACTGAATTGTGATGACTAAGTTATTTATGCTCATTTGCATACATGCACTGCTGGTGTTAACTACATCATCTCTTCTGTGAATTGTGTTTTTGTAATTTCCCTGCTGTTTACAGTCTGCTGTGCAGTATGTACCATGTTAGTGTGGCTTGCCTATAATCTTTAATGCATTTTATTAGATTTTATTAACTTCGTTAGAGGCTAACTGAGTGATAACTCTTAAGTTACCAGATTTTAACAGAATGTCCAGACTTTTGCCTCATATTTTTGGTCTGTTCCTCATATATGTGGTTTTCTGGTAAATCACCAAGAACTGAATTCACTAAATAATGACATACATTTGAGTTCCAGGCTTCATGTCCTTCAGAAAATGCATACTAACACAGATTCTATTATTCTAGCAACTCTCTATGTTTATAAGAGCAATATTTAAAATCTGTCCATTTTTTTAGGTCTTTGTACCCGCATTATTTTAGGCTTTGTCTAGATTTTTTTGCTAAGAGATTGAGAAGCATGCTTTTGGGGAGGGGGGGGGGTTGCACTGGACTACTATGTGAGTCTGAGGCATGCAGACTTGAAGTGTATCTGGTATTTAGTGCAGAGGATTAAGGCTGTTAAACTACTCTCTCTAGTCCAAGGTTGGATTCCTTTAGCATCCATGTGCCTACTTTGTGACAATGAGCAAGCCACTTAACTAGATGGTACTCTGCTGTTCTGCATGAGTAGTTACTACCGCTAATGCTAAAATTCATACCTAATTGAAGTGATAAAGCGCTTTAACTTTTACAAAATTCTGGAATGTTTTAAATGGCTGGAAATAGCAGAAAGCTATAAACCAAGGAAACTGCAAATGCCATTATGTGATGAAGAAGGAAACTGCAGTGCCAATATATGATGAATTGATTAATACTCATAGAAAAATCGACACTTTTCTCATGATTTGCAAATGAGCCTGGTAGTAAAATCATCCTCATGCATATTTGTAGCAGGCTATTTTGATCATTTTAATCTTTGTTATATTTTAGATACAGGATCAAAAGAAGAACTGTTGAAAGTGTACAGAATAGAGGCTGTTCTCCTTGATAAGATACCTTCTGGTTAATACGTAAATGTGTGTACACTTTCAGTCAATATAGCACTATTACTTTATTTTTAGCATGTTTTCTGAAACCTGAGAATTCCCAAGAAGGTAGAAAATTGCCAGGGTAGTGTTTGTTCCTAAATGAGGACTAAAATCACTGCTACCCTTTACAGTCCAAGCATGAAAGATTGGTGCCAAAGTCTGTTGACTGTAAAATGAGATTTTTATGACTGTAACTCCCTGAGATTATGCTTGGAAGAGTCATACCTTTAGTATGTATATCAAAGCCAAGCTTGTATCTAAGTATATAAGTAAATTGTTTAAGTGTTGTCTCATCCTGAGTAATTAAATAGGCTTATAGCAAGCAGACTTTGGAGCCTCTCAGAGATTTCCGATGTAAAGCCAGTCTAGTGCTTTACAAGTGGTGATGAAGAAGAAGCTATACGCTGGAGCCTAGTTATTGACTGATTTAACAGACAGCTGGAAAGTTGAACAAGGACAGTGTTGTCAAGGGCAATTTCATCAAGATTCAGTCTATTTCAATTTGTCTGAATGCCCCATTTAACAAAATACTGTTTGGTTGAGCATCTCTATCTGTCTGCAGTATTGACACAATGCAGCTTAGATTTCTAATTTACAGCTAGAGTTCGGTTTAGGGTTGTAATATGGTTAGGGTGAAAGGTTATATGTGTTTTGTATAGGGTATAGTACAGTATTTGAAATTATGTTTCTGCTTGTGCTTTTTGTATTTTTGTTGAATGAGTGCTTTAAAACATTAGACTTTACCCTAAGCAATTTTCAACCATGTGGACTAGAAGTTCCATTTTACTTTATGATTTTTTTTTTAAGATTTGAGTCAAGGTGTTTTATACATTACCTATAAATACCACACACTCTTATGTGCAGACATTCATGCACACCCACACATATCCACAGAATAATAAAATCCATTAAATGAAACTTGAAAAACTTTTTATCTAGTTTTAGTTCAGTTTTATGTCAAAAGAACTTCTTACTGTACAGCTTGCCAATTAATGTAACTAATCTCAAAATAAGACTTGGTACATTTTTTTTTGATGAAGGATGTTTCAGTTACTTGTCTTTAATCCTTATAGACCCCCTCCACACACACACACACACACACACACACACACACACACTCTCCTGCCAGGGTGAATGTGATGGTATTGAAACATTTTGTTTGACTTTGTGATTTTTGTAGAATAAAATAGCTGATTAGGATTGCATCGGCTCATGTTTATTTTGTTTGTCTGTATTGCAAATAACTACTGAATAACATAGATTTTGATGGCACATTACAACCACTCATCCCACCTCATCAACATAGTTTGCTTATCTGTTCAAAAAGCTGTCAAGCTTTCTAAACCAGGCGCTTATTCATTTCTATTGTTATGAAAGACATAATAAGACATGACTTGTATCCATCCCATGCATTTTTGAATCCCATTGCTATTTTCACAGTAGTGCTTTACAGCTTAACAAAGTGACTTGTACAGGTTTATTCAAATCTGGCAACAGTGACAAAGAAAATCAACTGTAGCGATATCTCAGCAAAATGATTTTTGTAAAGCATTTCCAGATGTATAAATGTTCTGAAGCAGAGAATACTGTAACTCCACCACCCAACGTAACTGAAAAAATACAAATAAATAAAACTTACTAATGCTTATTTAAGAAATTACTTAACTTAATCAAGTGATAGTCAAACACATGATTTGAAGCTAGGCTATTGAAAGCTTTGCAGCTTGTGGCCTGGATTCAAGATGCAAACTGTAGACTGGAGGCTGTTGTAGCTAGAATTAGGTGTCCAGTGGGCAGCTGTCTTGTCCTGGGAAGTGGATGGGCAGGGCACTGCTTCTATCAGCTTTGGCTATAACGTGGAGCAGTGTCGAGCTGGCAGCCAATAAAAATGAATATCTTAATGGACACCGTAGGTAGCCTTGGGAGGTGCACAAGAGACTATGCACTTGCGACCTGGATAACATCACTACATGTGGACATCTGAAATTAACTGACTAGGTTGGCATACCATATTCTTTTGTCAGTCTTGAATAATGACTTCTGATTTTTCAACCTCCTAAGGTTACTACGGGCTCAATAGACTTACTTTTAGAAGGAATAAAGTAGTGGCAGTTGGAACACAGAAGACACAAGTTGTAGGAATGGTAATTCTGTGGATGTAAAGGGGGCTAGAAGCTAGTGTGTTTGGCTCTGAGAAGCTATTAAATCAGTTTACCTATATTAAAGTGGTGGGCACTGGTACAGTGTATAGAACAAATGAAGTATATACAAGTAATAAAACCACAAAATTCATTTTAGACACTTTATTAGAAATCCTAGTGCCTTCCCTGTGAAATCTCCAAAGTAATTTAGTTTTCCTGGAGGGAGAAGCATCTTAAACACAGGATTAGTACCACTGGTGATACTAGGGGGTATGTATTTGAAGCTTACAAATACTGGCACATGCACCAATAGACATTACTGGCCTTAGTGGTCTTGCATTATTATAGGCTCATAGGTTGTTACCAGGCCAATGAGTACTAGGACCCTTACAAGTCTATCCACGCACCAAAAACCATTTGGGTCCCAAGTATCATGGGCTTCTGCATGGGGGGGGGGGGCACATTAGTAACATTAGTAGGGAGGTAGCTAAGGATTTGTAGCTGTGAGGTGTTAGGATAATACTTTTCTTATTGAGGCCCTTTGTCCATAAGGGTCATGGTGGTCAGAGTAGGGATAAATTTATGATTTCCCATCCAATTACCAAGGTTTCATTTGAATAGGGTCAGGATGAACTCTGTTTTAGATAGAAGAGGAGCATATTCCATAGTGCAGGAATCCTTTCGGGCATAATTCTGTCTCTCCAGCATGTTCTGTTTATGTCACAAGTGAAGTTCAGATCCCTGGATATAGGGTTTCTAGTGCTATTTGTTTTGCACATGTAACAGAGCCATCATGGCTGGATTTGAGGAAACCCTGTAAGACATGCAAAGATCTCCTCTCAGCAGCCTATAGGAGACTGAATACAGAGACAGAGCCTTTAGGTGATCAGTGTATGACAAGGTATTCATGCTCTGAATTCTCCTGGAGAGAAACCTTTGTGGACGGTTCATCTGTTGCAAGTGTCTAGTTAGATACATACCAATGGGGGCATTGTATTCACTGACAGGTCTGATAAGAGCCAACTAGAGTGGTACTATATCTTCCTTGGACCTGGATGCCATACCCTTTCCTAAAAGTTGGGCTACATCGAAAGCTACATGTTGGTCAAAGGCCAGATTGCTCTCTACATATGTTCCAGATCCCCTACCACTGGGTTAACTCTTAGGGGTGTTTTATTGTTTGAATAACTAACTTGGGGTGACAGTTTCCCAAAGGGCATTATAATGCATTTTTTGGCATTGAGTTTTAGGCCACGGCTTTGGCACAAGTCGTTTGTCTGTGTTAAACCCATTTGCATGATGTTGACATCTTGGTGGGAATCTATAGTAGGTCCCAATTTAGTCATCTGTGAACTTGGTGAGGCAGAGGCCTTGAACATGAGCCTTGACTTCTGAGAAGTAGATACCAAACAGGAGCAGACCCAACATGGAGCCTTGGGGTACTCCACTGGGGACCGGTCTCTTGGTGGAGGTGGTCACACCATTTCTGACTTCTTGGGTCCTGTCTGTGAGCCAGCCAGAAATCCAGCAAGTTATGTAAAGATTTATGCCTAGTTCAGAGAGGTTCTGAACAGTGCCTGAGTAGGGTATTGTATTGAATACCTTATCCAGGTCAAGATATGCATTTTGTACTGTTTCACCCCCATCCATTGCCTTGGTAACCCTCTCAAAGAAGTCTAACAGGTTAAGTAGGCATGACCTTACTTAATAAAGCCAAATTGGGATGGGCCCAGTGTCAGTTTCCTTGATAATTCATTCCATGACTTTGCATATTAGGCTCGAAAGTTCCCTGAGACACTTGATTATCCACCTTTGTGGAGGTGAAGGACTATTGTAGTCCTTAATTTACTTGGAATGTAGCCTGTTTCAAGGCTGTAGTTCGAGTGCTTTATCTTGTCCTGATAGGTCATATTTTAGACTGTTCAGGAGGCAACTTAGGATATTGTTAGGCTGCAAGGAGGCGGTGCTTTTGGCTTTAGTGAATATTACCAGCACCTGGTCGCTGCTGGAAGGGATTTCACCTGCAGGAGCTGCGGGAAGTTGGGAGGGTGAAGTCTGATCTGAATTTATCAGCCAGAAGATTCACTATGTTACCCTGATCAGTGAGGGTGGCATCATTCACCAGTTAAGCATACTGCTGTGTGCTACTTCTAAGGTTCTGGACATAGCTGAAAAAGGCCTTGTAATTACTCTTAGCCTGTGAGGCTATTCTGATCTCATAGCTGGCCTTGTTGGACTTAATTAGACCTCTTTGTTTCTTGTTTAATTATATAAGAGAGCGCTTGTCTTTAAATGAGCCGTTCTTCCTGATTTAGGCCATTAGTTTTCTTCTTTTATTGTATAAAAAAATAATTTAAAAACCCAAGGCGATGACCGTATGCTTGAGTGATTTAACATTACTTATTCAGCTTTTGACTGAAATGTCAAGGGCTGGTGGAAATGCTGAATTCAGTGATGAGAAAAGGATGCCTGCTATTAACATAATTTTTTGAGAAGTTTTGAAGTCTACTACAATGATACCAGAGCAACGGGAAATGATTTCCAGGGTTAGATGATTGGTTCCTTTATGGAGTAATGGCAACTAGTATGCAGGACCCAGTAGAGTGGATCTGATTAATGGTTCTATGGATTACAATAGACTAAATGCCCAGAATTTACATCAAAAGGATGATGTAGCCCTTGAAAGAGATGGTGGTAAGGTGGGAGATGAAACCAGTATCATCATCTTCTTTCGGCTGTTCCCATTAGGGGTCGCCACAGTGGATCATCTGTTTCCATTTCTTCCTGTCCTCTGCATCTTGATGTGTCACACCAACCACCTGCATGTCCTCTCTCATCACATCCATAAACCTTATTTTAGGCCTTCCTCTTTTCCTGTTACCTGGTAGCTTCATCCTTAGCATCTTTTTCCCAATATACTCAGCATCCCTCCTCAGCACATGTCCAAACCAACGTAATCTTGCCTCTCTGGCTTTGTCTCCAAACCTTCCAACCTGGGCTGACCCTCTAATATACTTATTCCTAATCCTGTCCACCCTCGTCACACCCAGTGCAAATCTTAACATCTTTAACTCTGCCATGTCCAGCTCTGACTCCTGCCTTTTTGTCAATGCCGCTGTCTCCAACCCATATAACATAGCTGGTCTCACTACCGTCTTGTAGACCTTCCCTTTCACTCTTACTGGTACTCGTCTGTCACAAATCACTCCTGACACTCTTCTCCACCCACTCCATCCTGCCTGTACTCTCTTTTTTACCTCCCTTCTACACTCACCATTACTCTGAACTATTGATCCCAAGTATGTAAACTCATCCACCTTTGCCACCTCTACTCCTTGCATCCTCACCATTCCTTTATCCTCCCTCTCATTCACACACATATATTCTGTCTTAGTCCTGCTGACCTTCATTCCTCTTCTCTCTAGGGCATATCTACACCTCTCCAGGGTCTCCTCCACCTGTTCCCTACTCTCACTACAGATCACAATGTCATCTGCAAACATCATAGTCCACAGGGACTCCTGTCTGATCTCGTCTGTCAACCTGTCCATCACCATTGTAAATAAGAAAGGGCTCAGAGCTGATCTTTGATGTAACCCCACCTGCACCTTAAACGCATCCGTCACTCCCACTGTAGACCTCACCGCTGTCACGCCACCCTTGTACATATCCTGTACCACTCTTACATACTTCTTTGACACTCCCGACTTCCTCATACAATACCACAACTCCTCTCTAGGCACCCTGTCATATGCTTTCTCTAAGTCTACAAAAACACAATGCAACTCCTTTTGACCTTCTCTGTACTTCTCCATCAACACTCTCAGAGCAAACATCGCATCTGCAGTGCTCTTTCCCGGCATGAAACCATACTGCTGATCACTAATCATCACGTCCCTTCTTAACTTAGCTTCCACTACTCTTTCCCATAACCTTATGCTGTGACTGATCAATTTAATCCCTCTGTAGTTACTACAGCTCTGCACATCACCCTTATTCTTAAAAATCGATACCAAAACACTTTTACTCCATTCCTCAGGCATCCTCTCACTTTCCAAGATTTCATTAAGCAATCTAGTTAAAAACTCCATTGCCATTTCACCTAAACACCTCCATGCTTCCACAGGTATGTCATCTGGACCAACAGCCTTTTCATTCTTCATCCTCTTCATAGCTATCCTTACTTCCTCCTTGCTAATCCATTGTACATCATGATTCACTATCCCCACATCATCCAACCTTCTCTCCCTCTCATTCTCTTCATTCATCAACCTCTCGAAGTACTCTTTCCATCTCCTCAACACACTCTCCTCACTTGTGAGTATGTTTCCCTCATTATCCTTTATCACCTTTACCTGCTGCACATCTTTCCTAGCTCGGTCCCTCTGTCTAGCCAATCAGTACAGGCCCTTTTCTCCCTCCTTAGTGTCCAACCTTTCATACAACTCTTCATATGCCTTATGCTTAGCCTTCGCCACCTCTCTCTTTGCCATGCACCTCATCTCCTTATACTCCTGTCTACTTTCTTCATCTCTCTGACAATCCCACTTCTTCTTTGCCAACCTCTTTCTCTGTATACTCTCCTGTACTTTCTCATTCCACCACCATGTCTCCTTGTCATCCTTCCTCTGTCCAGATGTCATACCAAGCACCTTTCTAGCCGTCTCCCTTACTAGCTCTGCTGTAGTTACCCAGCTATTTGGTAACTCTTCACTGCCACCCAGTGCCTGTCTTAACTCTTCCCTGAACTCCACCTCACAATTATTCTTTTTCAATTTCCACCATTTGATATTTGGTGCTGCCCTCACACTACTTCTCCTTTTCTTGATCACCAACATCATCCTACAAACCACCATCCTATGCTGCCTAACTACACTTTCCCCAGTCACCACTTTACAGTCTCCAAGCTCCTTCAAACTGACCCTCCTAAATAAGATATCCACCTGTGTGCATCTTCCTCCACTCTTGTATGTCACTCTATGCTCCTCCCTCTTGTTAAAATACATATTCACCCCAGCCATGTCCATCCTTTTAGCAAAATCCACTACCATCTGACCTTCTGCATTCCTTTGTTTAACACCATACCTACCCATCACTTCCTCATCCCCTCTGTTCCCTTCACCAACATGCCCATTGAAATCTGCTCCAATCACCTCTCTCTCACCCTTGGGTACAATCATCACCACTTCATCCAACTCACTACAAAATTTTTCTTTCTCATCCATCGCACACCCAACTTGTGGAGCATATGCACTAACAACATTCATCATTACACCGTCAATTTCCAGCTTCATAAACATCACTCTATCCGACACTCATTTCACCTCCAAAACACTGTTAGCATACTATTCCTTCAGGATAACTCCTACACCATTTCTCCTCCCATCCACACCATGATAAAACAATTTGAACCCACCTCTGATACATCTAGCCTTACTCCCCTTCCATCTGGTCTCCTGCACACACAATATACCAACCTTCCTTCTGTCCATCATATCAGCTAGCTCTCTCTCTCTATACCAGTCATACTGCCAACATTCAAAGTTCCGACCCTCACTACCACAGTCCTAGCCTTTCTCCTCTCTTCCTGCCTTCGGCCATGCCTTCCACATCGTCTCCTCCTTCAGTCAACAGTAGCCCAATTTCTGCCAGCACCCTATTAGCTAACAGTACTGGTGGCGCTCGTTGTTAACCCGTGCCTCGACCGATCCAGAGATGAAACCAGTATGCGACCCAAAATAGATAATAGCAATAAAAAATGAGCGATGACAAAGATTTAATCAGCCTTTTTCAGTTAAAAATTTTGAAGCTGCTGATAAGGAAACACAAGAGGTGAGACTATGTTTATCAGATAAAATTAAGAAATTTGAAAAGTTATTAAAACAGTTTAAGCGGATGCAGCTGAACAATGTTTTCCTTGAAGAATGCATCAAGTTTGCACATGTACTAGAAGAGTTAAGGATATGGAAATATCCAAATGGGTTAGAAAGTAGTTTGATTTTACATCATGACCTTTTAGAATTGTTTGCCCAGATGGGTTTGGAATACATAGCATTATTGATTAGAGCCAATAAAAGGAAAATCAAATTAAGTTGTTCCTGGGAGAATATTCACAAGGAAATTATTAATGATTTATTATTTGAAATATATAAATTATTGTACAATGATGTTTTTAGAGGGACTGAAATATTTTTATAATGAAATTATTAAATGGAGAGAGAAGAAATTTTTTAGGGACAAAAAAGTCTGTGATAATAAAACAGCATACTCGGCACCTTGAGGGATGGATAAGTTAAAAGATACCAGTAATATATTTGGGGGGGGGATTTTAGAAACAAAATAAAGAAATGCTTCTCAGAATTACAGTGAACATAAGAACAACCAGGATGTTATTAATCACAATGAAGTTATTTATGCTGGGGAACAGAATAACAGTGAATATATTTTGGGATTTTACCCCCCTCCCTTGAATACTTTTTCCACCCCTACCAAGGAGGTTCCTGAAGTTGCAGACCTAGGTAGTTGACAATCAGGTGCAAGTTTTGGATTCAAACCCAGAAGCAGGATTGTCATTCAAAAGGGGATCAGGGAGAGGAAGGGGCGAGGGAGAAGGGGGAAAAGGGGAACAGATATTAATATCCCCAGGATTAGATTTTAGTAATAATAATAAACTGGATGTTATAAAGGAATGTGATGGTTTTGAGGTATTTAATAATAGCCATATTAACATTAAAAAAGAACACTTTGAAGTTTTTGAAAAAGGTTTTACCTTTGTCCCCTCATCATCATTTGATTTAATAGATACTCTTACAGAATTAAAATTATTTGTTAGGAGAATTAATTTCAAATTAATGTTTGTGGATGGATAAGATGATAAGAATCAGGAATGGAAGAGACCCAGTACCTTTAATCCTTCATTACTATCAGCAATGTTGAGCTTTGAGAAAATGTACTAGAAGGATAAGAAGGATATTAGAATTATTGGGAGGGGGCAGTAAACAGAAGTAGATATTTCAATTTGACAAGAGAGCAGAATAAAGTGCTTAATAATTTGGTTAACAATAACGAGATGAGAATAATGAAACTGGACAAAGGAGGAGGGGTGGTTTTGAGGAATGTTATGAACTTTATTACTAAGATGTATTCATACCTTAACAATGATATATTTTTTAATTTAGCTCTAAAAATGAAGTTAATAGAGAGTATAGTAAGATAGATGTGTGGTTGTATGATGAGTTGAGTAATGGAACTATCAGTTTAGACATGGTTAATTATTTGACAGTAAAGGAATCATTAGTGCCATCCTAAGGATATCAATGACCCCTGTCTTAGACCAGCAGTGGCCTCTGGGAGGTCAAAAACAGAACCGCTGGTCAAAATGGCAGATGCGATTTAAAAAAAATGTTTTGATGATAAAAAATATGTTTTTAAAAGATTTATGGCACTGTTTGGGTGACTTGGCCAAGGTGGATTTTGATCATGAGACATTGATATTTGTTACTATGGATGCTAACGATCTTTTTTTAGTTATACCTTATGAAGAAGGACTTGAGTGTCTTCAGGAAGTGTTACACACAGAAACAAATATGAGCAAAGACTCAGTTAATTTTATGGTCAAAATGAGCAACTGTGTATATTTTGAAGGTGATTATTATAGGCAAAAGAGAGGAGTAGCAAAGGGAGCAGTAGCTGCTCCAATATTTGCTAATATTATTTTATGGTATTAGAAAAGGAATTACAATTTTAACAGGAATGATTATTGTGAATATATTTTAACACATTTCCTGTTCCTTGATATATTAATTTTATGGAGGGGTACGTTTTATCAATTAAAGGAATTTCATTGTTATATTAATGGAATAACAAAATTTTTAAAGCTTACGATTTGTTATAGTTGTGAAAAAATTAATTAACTGAATTTTACTTTTAGTAAGGATTGTGAGAAAAATAGATTTAAGTCAAATGTTTTCTGGAAGGCACCTGGTCTAATAATTATTTGCACTTTACAAGTCCTCACCAGATGTGGAAAAACATAAATTTGGTTAAGGCCAATTTATGAGGTTGTCTAGGATGACATCTGAAGACAATGATTTTTAAACATGGGGTGGAACAATTGAGTAAAATGTTTATGCATCATGGTTATCCAGTGAGATTTGTTCTGGAAGTAGTTGATGAAGTATCAAAGGCCAGGGAAGCTAGGCTTTGTTCGATATTAAGAGGGAAAGGTTATAGGACTACTATTAATAGAAAGAGAAAATATTTTAAGAGACCATTCTTATTGATTTATTATAAGATTGGAGTGTTTAGGAGTTTTAATTTATTGGACTATATTGGAGCAACACCCTTATTTGTGTTTAAGAGAGTCATAAATTTGAGGAGTATTATGGAGAAGAGTAACAATAAAGAGGATGAATATAGGAATGGGAAGGTGTTAGTGTGGCGCAGGTATATTTGGAAGGCAGTAATATTGTTATAGTTAACCACCCTAGGATAATTAAATATAGGGGAAGATATAACTGTAATACCAAATAAGAGGTTTATGTTGCATAATGTTTATCATTTGATGCTTTTTATGTGTGTAAATTGGAGAAAGCATTAAAAACCAGAATTTACAAACATGTATATGCGCTATCAAAGAATGTTGACAAAATGCCTTATTTAAACACACTTTGAGATGTGGAAATTTTTAGAAGTTTTTATTTTTTATTTTGGAAAAGATACCCCTGAGCATAAGAGAGAGGTGATCGGGAAGTGTACCTTGAGAAGAAGGAACTGATGTGGAAGTTGAAATTAAATGCAACAGAACATCCAGGGAGTAATGAAAAAGTTTCTATTAATAATATTTTTAGTATTCAAATCTGGGCAAGTCTAGGCAAAGGGTATACTGTTGTCTAGGTCCCTTTAAGTAAAGGTTGAATACAAGTGGATATAATTAGTTTTATTTGCAATTGGTAGCACCTATTAAAGTATTTTTAAATTATTTGTATAGTAGTAGTAAGTTAATTAACTAATTTGTTTTTATTTAAAACAGAATTGATATAGTTTTATATATATATATATATATATATATATATATATATATATATATATATACACACACACACACACACACACACACACACACACATATATATATATATATATATATGTCATTTTTATTAATGTTTATATAGATTGGAGTGGTTGATTGGGGCTGTTTTGTTAAGTATTATATATAAAGGATGTGATGGGAAGGTTTGATTGTTCTGATGAAGTATGCTATTAATGGGAATGAAAGTGCTTAACCAATTGTAATTTGATTAAAAACTTTTTTTATTCGATGAAAAAATGTATTTTCTTTGATTTTTCCAACATCATATTGTTTTTGTATTTAGTTTTAGTTTATGCTGTCATAGTTTTCATTGCTTTACTTCTTTTATTGAATACCCGGTTTTGGTGAGGGTGAAGTTTGTTTTTAGTGTTTGATTTGGGTTTATTTCAGTTAGGTATAGCAGCCTCTATGCAGCCATTCACATGTTTGCATAGGGACTCTGAATAATTCTACATATGTAGCTGTGATCTTGGGGTTAGAGGGAGCCTTAAATTTTAACAAACTGACACTTAATAGGAAGTGGTTTGCCTTTGAATTGTTCCTAGCCATTTCTGCTTTGATTTGATTTTTACTTCAAATGAGACAGCTTTGTGATCTGACCTCACTAGCTGAGAATGTGACATGGGGGGAGAGGAGAGGCGGTGCAACACTTTCCCATGTTGGAAAGTACCACATCCAGTATGGTTGATCCTCTGGTTGTAGTGTGCACTAGCTGTGCTAAAATGTTTGTGTTAAAGTCCAGAAAACATTGTGCTTGTGAGTTTGAGGTAGTGTACATTTCCTGGTCTGTAGATGGGTAGTTAAAATCACCCATGAATAGGGTGTTTGGTTGGGTAGTGAGTGCATGTAGTAGGTTTAGATAAGAGTCATGAGACTCTAGGGGCATAGAAGGTGACCTGTAGCTAGTCAGGATATGGTGAAGGACCTTATCTATGGATGATATCCATGGTATCATCCTGTTTAACCAACCTGGAGCTATGTTTGTTGCGAATGTAGATCGAGGCACCTCCATATTTGGCACCAGTCTGTGCTGTTGTTGGTTTAAATGTATGAATGGCACTATAGCCTTGCACTGCCAGAGTACCTTTTATGGCCATTGCAAGTTAGGTGTGGACATGGGGAATTGGGGGGGGGGGGGATAAGTGGGCTATAAAACAAAAATTGTGATTGAGTATGATACTGACCTGAGATGTATCAGTCTCCTTGCAGACAATGGAAAAAAGTATCAGGTTATGTCTGGGGCATCAGGAGTGAATCCAGGTGTTCAAAGATCCAGGACAGACACCAGTGGGAGTTCATGTTCTGCAGCATAGTGGCAAAAAAACCCCATCTCGTAGTAAAACACAGTATTTAAATAATCACAAACCAATGAGAAGTTAGTCAATTAAAACCTAAGTAATCAAAAACATGCAAGACAGTTATGGATTTAACCCACAAAGGTAAAAGGTATTGTATTTTAAGTGATGCTTCTGTAGATCTTTGAAGATTTTTAACATATTTTTCTTTTCTAATACTAAGAATGAAAAAATAATTTCCACTGATGGTATAAACAAATTCAAAATGAAAAAACAAAAAATGCCAACAGGGCAACATTGCAAGATTCACTGTTTTATTAAACATAAAAGGTTAAGTCCAGTAGTAAAAATGAAAACAGGATGAACCAAGCCAAGGTGGAAAATGGCCAGATAAACAACAATTCCTGTTCATTTACAAAAAAGTTTATTGTGAGCGCTTTCGCAGTTATACTAACAGCTTCATCAGTCAAAAGTATACTCCATCCACTGTTCTATTTAAATCACATTCAACCAATAAGAATACAAAAGTCATTATGTCATTTATTACTAGCATCACAACCTATTAATACTTATTTAAAATGTCAAAGCAAAAGTCAAACAGAGAAACATGCTTGGCTAGAGTATTGGTACTTATTGGATTGTTTATGCTATAAATGTGCTCCCTAATTCGATCTTGTAGCCTTCTATCTGTCTTGCCTATATAAAAAGATAGACCTGGCAATATACTAAGTACACCAAATGACAGGTGTTACAATCTGCCTTTATTTTAAATTCTAATTGTCTCCCCATATCTGGATGCTTGATCTATAAATCTACAGTAATTACATTTGGAACAAGGGTAAGTCCCGTAAATTTGAACTGTGTTTAGTGGTCTATCAGCTTTCTTAGGGTAACATACCATCCTCTTTAAGGATTTTTTATTCTTAAACAAAAGCTGGGCTTCTGACCAACTATAGGTTTAACTTCAGGGTTTGTAGATAATATCTGCCAGTGTTTTCTTATAACTTCCTCTATTTGTCTTGTGAGCAGGAAGACCATAAGATTCCAGACTATATACAGGAATTTATACAAAAAAAAGGAAACATTCATTTTAATTATGACAGGCATAGAAAACAATGACATTTTTAAGGTTTTTCAACTTGCTAAGTATTACTGTATTATTTTATCTTTATAGTTTTTATGATTTTTTTCAACACATTTCAAACATCTTATATTATTGTGTTATAGTTTTCAGAATCTGGACTTGTAAACTTTGCCAACAAAACCTGTAAACTTAAAAATTATACTTCTGACAATAGGAAGAAAAGAGGCTGAAAAAAGATGAAGCAGTAAGGGTTCAATATATAAATAAAAAATAAAAGTGGAGAAAAAGGGTAGCTTTGCCTTCCGCCAGTTTTGATTGAAACTGTTGGCGAACAAATGTCATATAAATAGGTATGAGTTGAAAGATTACAGAATGCATATTAAAGAATGCATATCAAGGACAGATGATTCAGAAAATGAAGCTTCTGTTGTACAATGAATAGGAATTTAAAATTTACATGACTAAAGACTTTAGGATCATTAATAGCCTAGACAAAAATTAGTTCCCAATGAATGACATTCATTAAAAGGAAAGAATCTACTAAGATCTTCTGATTAAAAAAAAAACATTTAAAGAGATGTTAAAAGTAAAACTTATTTTAATCTATTTGCAAAAACAGAAGCAAAACCTTCACATCTAGACTAATTTGTACTGTAGGATAATAGTTATATGGACTTAAGGGATCCATATTTGGGATAAGTAGAAAAATAGTTATAGATTGGTTGAGTCCTACATCTGAAATGCCTCTGGTCTGGATAATATATTAAAAAGTCAGAAATGAAACTTTGAGATCCAGGAGACTTATAGGTTTTAGTAGTCTAATACTACTGGATACTTCTTGTAATCACAGTGATTTAGTAATGCCGATTATTTAAATGAAGTAGAAGGAAATAATTTCAATAGGAACAGATATCATATTCCTCAGAAGTAGTATCTGCAGAGCTATGTACATTTGAAAACAAATCCTAAAAGGTTTGCAAAATAACATAATTATCATTTATTACTTTGTCACCGATATTTTACTTATGTGTACTTATTTTATTTGATTGTGTTAAATGGATAAGTAGGCTGGTCCAAGAAGTCTTTTCAGCCTCATTCAGTACAACAGTAAGTTACATGAAAAATTAACAAATTTGAGTGAAACAATGGAAGAGTACAATGAAAGGTGCACAGAATGGAGGAATATATATTGTTAAGGCATGAATGCAATGAAAGGAGTATACGTTAGAGGAATGGATACTATGAACATTCAGTTTCATAAACATTGACAGTGACAGTTATGTAAAAACTGGAATATTAATAGAACATTTTAATTTTATTATCAGAAAGGGAAGAGGAATTTAAAATGACACAGGAGAAGAGAGGTAAACAGAGTATGTAAGTAGCAGGAATAAAAAAAGAGGTTGAAATCATGTAGTGGAGTTGGAGAAGAGGTGGTAAGGAAGTGCATTATGGTACTAAGCAGGACTAGGTTGGTGTTAGAAAGACAAAAAAATAGAAGAAGGGAGTGAATGGTATAGGGGAGCAGGAAATAATGAATTAAAACAGGGAGAGGAAGGTCTAATGAAGGGTGAAGAAATGGATGAGGAGGTTTTAATTTCTTTCATAGGATATGGATCTGCAGGTCTTTATGTATTGAGGAAAGTGACACTGGTGATTGGCTAGCCTGCATTAATGAAGCACTGATATTAATTAAGGTTAAATACATATTTTAGATTGTATCTCAGTCATATAGTTGTCTGTCCTTCCAGCTCCTTAGGTAGCTTGTTCAATTTAGCAAGCATTATCTTACAGAGGGTATATTTTGAAAACAGATTTCTTAACTCTTGGTCACAAAAGTTATAGAGGGAGGATTCAAATGTTTGAGTAACTGTTTAATTGTATCACTCAGGTATCATACCTCCTCTTCCCTACTAAAACTATAGGCTGTTAACATGTACTTCTTAATACTCACTATACTGCGTTTCCTCCCATTAACATAAATGCCTCTTCTTAATATTAATACTTCAACAGACTCCCATCTCAATGACATCTCAGTCAAATTTAAGCCATTACCTATCATATCCTCAAGCCTTCCACTCATTAAAAAAATCCTCTCATTGTTTCTACAACATCCATGAAGGCTCCATGCCAGTTCTAACTTCTTGCTATTTCAGTTCCCCAAAGTAGAATTACTACCTCCACAATAATTACCACCTTAAAACCTGAGTCCTTAGAGTTATCATCCAGTGCAATCCTCTTATAACTGTACTGCTAATAAGTTTCATAGATAACTACTAGGCTAATTGCTTTTTGGGACTATTGTAAGCCTAACAGGAACAAAACTCGTGAAAAATGAGAAGCAACTAAGAACAATATCCAAACTGAAAAGGAATTTAGGAAGCGCATATATGAGCATATCTATGATATAGGTAAAAAGAAAGATAGTAACGCATTCTATAAACATTCCCTTGGTTGCCCTAATTTCAAACTTGCTTTTATGGTGCTTGAACAAGTTCATCCAAGTAGTAGGGGTGGAGACTGGGAATCCACCCTGGAATTTAAGGAATTAATCTGGCAGCTTAGGCTTGATGCTAGCAGTATACCTGGCATGAATGAGACGCTAAGCATAGGGCCAGTTCTCAAACTTAGAAGAGCCAGATTATAGCTTATAACACACACAATTTTTAATATAGGTTGACATTTTATACAACAAATTCAGTAGCTGACAGTTTGGTTGTTTGGTGTACAGACAACATTTCGTTGTCTATTACAGTTTTATGCTATACTCATAGGCTTAAATGTTGTTTTTTAAAAGTTTTTAAATGTAATGTTTTAAGAAAATGTGTTATTGTACAGTATATGTTTAATATATTTGTATATGAAATCAATTTTGGTTTACACAAACATTTACATCCCAATAGACTTTTAGTAACAAGCTAAAAGGAAATGGTATATGTCTTTAAATTATTCTCTACTAGCTTGTTTTGTTTAATTAACAATCAATTTAAGCATGTGATTCAGGTATATAGGTAGTGCTTTCACAGTTTGTTTTTACTCTGACTTGATAAAGCCTGGAATTGTCCAGGCGAAAGCGCTTGTCTCCACTGTGTTTTTTCTCTGTGCTAAAGGATTCGTTTGGGAATTAAACCTGCTTTTACCATCTTTTTGCAGCAGTTGAATTATTGTCTCCACGGGTGTGTTTGACTATTGTAAGCCTAACCAGTTATTCCACATGAGAATCAGACTCTTCACCTTATGTTTGTAAGGTAACCAGCTTAACCATTATGCCAAACTCAACTCTAAAGTGACCATCTAAAAAGTTACCAAGAGCTCCTAATGTATCTAATCAAAACACACCAATACCAATTAAATAGAACTACTAAATACAGGCATTATACTAAATAAACTAGAACAATGTGAATGTTTTCACTTCCAACACAGTCTGGAGATTTTAGGAATTAAACTGTAAAAGGAGGCACTGGAAGACAACCAGAGTAGAATCCACTTATTAGTGAAGTACACAGTAGGACACAAACATAAACACAAATAACGAAATAAGTGTGGAAAAAGTGTGGAAAAAACACGAATAACCAAATAAGTGTGGAATGTGTACTTCATTAAAAAGTGGATTCTACTCTGGTTGTCATTATATTTGTGTCCTAGTGTGTACTGCATTATAAAGTGGATTCTACTCTGGTTGTCTTCCAGTGCCTCCTTTTACAATTTACTTGTCCGCACTTTTTCCACACTTATTAGATTATAGGAATTACCGAATTAGGGATAAATTGGATAAAAATTTGGAATCCTTGCTCTGTCATTCATAGAACAGTGACACTAAACAGGTTGGCAGCCCACATACTACACTTCCTGCACAAACCATGCTCTCAACACATAAATCATCATACGTGGAGGTACTCCCCAGAAACTTACCTGAACACCAGAGTCCTCCGAAAAACAAACATCCTACACCTAATACAGTAGCTACAGCACTCAATACACATAAAACCACAAGCACAAGTGTCTCACTAAACAAGCCCCTAAGGTAAAGCACATCTAAACCAAATTTTTGGTCACAGGAAACTCTATAGTGAGACATACAGATGTCCCACTAACTAGGCTGGATAAGGAGAAGGTTACGGTCAGCTGTCTGTTGGCTGTCAGGATCCACCATATCACACACGCACTCAAGTCTCTCCACAACAAGTACCGTTATAACTCCATCATAGTTCATGTTGGTGTGAATGACTTGAGACATACCTCACTGGAGCATATGAATAGAGACATGACTTAGCTCTCTGAATATGTATCTCAGGTAGGTATGTCCTTAGCCTTGAGCAGCGTACTGACTTCACCTAAGATGATACCACAATATAAACAAAAAATGATTGACTTTAACAATTAGCTTAGTTTCTGGTGTCATTCTAAGAGGATTCAGTACCTGTCAGCCCAGGATGTTGGGGTTGGAGGATGGGGTTGATAGACCACGCTGCTTTGCCAGAGATGTTCTTCATCTGTCACCTCTGGGATTTCAGTTACTGGGTAAGGTTCTTGCCGTCCCCAAAGTGCCTTTTTTTAGGTAATGTCACAACAACAAAATCCTTAATGTAAAAATATCTTCAAAAGCAACTTGAAGGTTATGCTTCTAAATGCTAGGAGTCTAAACCTAAAACTGCCCTCAATGGAAGCAGCTCTCAACTTAGAAGATACTGACATCTTTGCAGTCACTGAGACATGGTTTAAGGCCAAGGAAGGCACACTGGCCATACTGGGTTATAATGCTTTCCACACATTCAGGCCACAAACTGAAAGTGCGAGAACTAAAGCAGGTGGAATATCAGTATTCATCAAAGATAAATACACCTCTAGCTTGGTTAAACAAAACGATTCCCTTGAACTAATCCAGGTCCAATTGATTGTAGGTAAGATACCTTTCCAAGTTATTGTCAGTTATAGGACCCCCCTCCTTGAACCAGGTAACCCACACTGCATACTTGGATCTACTTGAATCACTCAAGATGCACCCAAACATCCTGGTTTTAGGTGACTTTAACTACCCATCCATAGATTGGGTAAATTATACATGTACTAACACACTTGCCCAAAGGTTCTTGGACTTCATCAACTCCAGTGTCCTGGACAAGTTGGTTGATACCTCTACAAGGGGCCCAAACATTCTGGATCTGGTGCTCACTAACATGGGTGGTTGTTGCGTCACCCCATATATGCAGCCCTCCTTAGTGAGGTCTGATCATAAATCAGTCTCGTTAGAAGTAGCAATGACATTTCACCCCCCCCCCCCATTAACAGCAACTAGAGTAAAAAAACTTTTCCAAAGCCAATTACAACCTAATACATGATGGCATTAATAGCTTTGTAGCCCCTCCTTCACTGATGGCATGGACACCTATACTGGGATTTACACCAGTGCCTTGTATAAGCATCTGTACAAATGTGTTGACTCAGCCATGCCTGATAGGATCAAAACAAGATCCTCAAGAAAGAACAAGCCTGCCTGGTGGACTTCCACCATTAACAAGTTATACAATAAGAGAAAGATATTGCTGTCCAAGAACAGGAAGGAATGGTCTCTGAATTGCAAGCATTCCCTCCTCGGCTTAAACAAGCAAGTAAGACACCTCGTAAGGCATTCTAAAGCTAAATATGAATCCAAATTAGCCTCCTTGACTAAGGATAACCATAAGGCCTTCTTTAGCTATGTCAGGAAACCTTAAAGGAAAAACCCACATCTGCACAGAACTGGTTGCTAATGGCACCACATATACTGAACCTGCAGAAATAGTCAACCTGCTAGTTGACAAGTTCAGTGAAAACTTCTCCCCCTGTCCCCACCACATATCCCCCAAAGCATCCCACCACCTGCCCCCCCCCCACCTGTTATCTCCAAGGAGCAAGTTGTAAACGCTCTCTCCAAAGCCAAAATCACAGCCTCTATGGAACCCAATAATATCCCAGGCTGCAATCTAAATGGATTAAAACAAGAACTGCTGGGTACTCTTTTTAACCACAGTCTAAGCACCGATTTTGTACCTGCTGAATAGAAAACTGCAACCGTCATCCCGTTACATAAAGGAGTGCCTCCACAGACCTTGAGAACTATAGACCCATAAGCCTGACCAGTCTAATCTGCAAGGCCATGGAAAGAATAATCATGGACCTTATCAGCTAAGATATAGGAGACCTCCAAACATTTGATCCGGCCCAGTTTGGCTTCGTTAAAGGGGAGACCCTGCCTCTTGAACTTGGTGGACTTCTTTGAGACAGTCAACAAAGCCCTAGACAAAGGCAAATCCATGCATACAGCCTACATAGATCTGGCCAAGGCCTTTGACACTGTTCCCCACTCAGGCATCATTGATAAACTCAACCAGCTTGAGATCAACCCATATATTGTCAAGTGGGTTGCAAACTGCTCCATCAATAGAATGCACACCATCAAAATAAGGGGCTCTACCTCCACCAGCAGACCCTTAACCAGTGGTGTTCCACAGGGATCTGTAACGTTGCTCCTATTGTTTGGAATCTACTTCTCAGATGTACAGACTAAAACAAAAGTCCTATGGCTGACAAAGTTTGCTGTTGATTACAAACTGGGTGCAGTCATCGAATCCCCAAACCATGTTAACATCCTTTAAGAGAGACTTACACAGACAAATGACTGGTGCCAAAGTAATGGACTAAAACTCAATGCAAAAAAATGCATTATCATCCACTTCAGCAAGGGCGACATCCCTGCAGATTACCACATTAATAACAATACCCTAAGCGCTCAATCAATGGTGCGAGATTTGGACACACAGGTTAACAGCACCCATTCCTTTGACCACCATGTCTCCACAGTGGTAAGAAAAGCTTTCTACATTGCCCAACTCATAATTAAGAGCACTGCATTCAGAACAAAAGAGGTTATAAACCCCCTATACTCCTCACTCATCAGGCCAGTAATAGAGTACAATGCTACTTTTGGTATGTACCTTACCAGGCTCTTGCTGCAACTGGAAAGACCTCAAAGGTTTCTTACAAAGAAAATTCAAGGTCTTCAGCATATGTCATAAGTTGGCAGACTGAAATCACTGTCACTATACTCTCTTGTCTTACATAATACTCAGAGGTGACCTCTGCCTTGCATATAAAGCAGTATCAGATCCTGCTCTAATGGAAATGCTGCACATTTATAAATCAAATGGTCTAAGATTCACCTACTCTAGGGAACTCAACACAGTATGTGACATCAGCAAGACTTGCTGGAGAGACAAATATGTCTCCCAGAAGTTACCTCTCCTCTGGAACAAACTTCCAGTTCAGGTGAAGCAGAGCCACTTGCTGACCCTATTTAAGCATACTTTGGATGATTGGATGGGAAACCGTAAATTCGCCCCAGGAGATTCACCTGTGTCTGTCTTTGACAGGGGCAGTAGTTACTGACCTAGTTCTGTTTAATACCTTGATATTCTTGGGAACAGGGGTTGTAGTTGGCTAGGCTTGTAAGTGCCCTAGGGCCATTAGCTTAGTAACCTCCTATGATTCTATGAAAACAGACTCTTGCAACCTCACCCACCATGAGTCAGGCTACAACTGTATTTTTAATGCAAGACCAGGGAAAGGAGTAGATGGTGAACATCATAGGTTCATAGGTAGGTGCTAGGCTATCAGCCCTAGGACCTATACAAGCCTAGCCAAAAAGGTACCCTGGCTTTTGCCACCCAAGAAAATTATTTTCCTGTGCCCCTGTCAAGCAGAACCACAGAGGTGATCCCTGGGGTGAATTTCCTATTTCCTATCCAATCATTAAGATTTTCCTTGAAGAGTGCTAATGAGGAGCTTTGTTTGATATAGATAGGTAGCTTGTTCCAGAGTATGGGAAGTCTCTGGGACAGGAATCTATCCATCCAGCATGTTCTGTTTATTGTGGTGACAAGGTTTAGGTCCCTAGAGCGTGTAGCCCAGAGGGATTGGGATTTCTTTAAGTTGAGCATGTCCAACAGCTCTGGGTTTGACATAGCTTTGCATGTTAGGCAGAGAACACCTCTGAGTAGGTGATATGCGACGGAGTAAAGCTGGAGTTTTTTGAGACAGTCTCCATAGGGCATCTGTTTGAGGCTGTTAATCCTCTTGGTGAGGTATTTCTGCAGCCTTTCCAGTTGTTGTAGATGTCTTGTGAGGTACATACCAAAAGGGGCATTATACTCTATAATGGGTCTAATGAGTGACGAGTAGAGGGGAACAATGACCTTTTTTTTCCTGTACGAGAAACATTTGTGATGAGGTGTGCCACATAGAAGGATTTCCTGACTACTGTGGCGATGTGATTATCAAAGGAGAGACTACTGCCCACCTGTGTTTCAAGGTCTCTTATCACAATTTCAGTGTTAAGTAGACAACCACCTATGTGGTAGCTCATGGGTACAGAGTTTTTACCAAAGGGGATGACAGTGCACTTTTTGGCATTGAGCTTGAGGGCCATGACTTTGCCACCAGGCGTCTGTCTCAGTGAGGCCCTTTTGTAGGATGTCCACATTGTTAGGAGTTTCAGTTATGGCTCCTAGTTTGCAGTCATCTGCAAACTTCATTAGCCAAAGACCTTCTGTGTTAGCCTGTACTTAAGAAAAGTAGATACCAAACAGGAGAGGACCCAGGACTGAACCCTGTGGTACTCCACTTGTCACTGGTCTGAAGTCAGATTTGGAGTCTGCTACTTTCACAGTGTAGGTTCTGTCAGTGAGCCAGTTGGCAACCCATCTTGTGACATAGGGATTTATACCTAGTTTAGTGAGTTTATCTATAATTCTAGAGTGGGGGATGGTGTCAAAAGCCTTGGCGAGATCTAGATAGGCTGTGTGAACCACCTTACCCTCATCTACGGCTTTGGTGACTACTTCAAAGAAGTCTATCAGGTTTAGGAGACATGATCTGCCTTTTACAAACCCGGACTGGGTGGGGTCCAGAGTTTGTAGATTACCAATGTCTTTGTTTATAAGTTCCTTGATGATATGTTCCATGGCTTTGCAGACCAGGCTCATTAGGCTAATGGGGTGGTAGTTCCTGGGGTCCATGGTGGCTCCTCCCTTTGTGGAGTGGGATAACCATCATGGTGCACCATTTAGTGGGCACAAAACCTGAGGTGAGGCTATGATTGAACATGGTGCTTAGGTGGAGTGCTAGTTCATTCTGTAGTTCATGTAGAACGCAGCCTGGGATGTTGTGAGATCCCATGGATGCTGTGTTCTTGGCTTTGGAGAGTGTGGTTTTCACCTGTGCAGCCATGATTACAGGAACTTTGCATTCTTTCGGTATAGATGGGCCCTTTAGGGGGTGAGGGGGGGGGGTAAAGTTAGCACTGAACCTATCTGCCAGGATGTTGGCAATGTCAGTTGGTTCTGTATATTTAGTGCCATTGTGCTGTAACTCAGAGCAGATCTGAGTGTTGCCATTGAGATTCTTGACATAGGTATAGAATGCTTTGTGGTTGTCTTTAGGATCAGTGGTGATTTTGTTTTCATAACTAGCTTTGGATGATTTTATGAGGGATCTCAGCTTCTTACTGAGGCTGACCAGGGAGTTCTTCCAGTCATGGGATTTTATACAACAGTTTCTTTCTTTTGTTGTAGCGTTTGTTTATGGCAGGGGGCCACCAGATTGGCTTCCTCTTTTTGGAGGATAGCATCTTGTTTCTTTTAGGGATAGCATGATCCATGCACTCATGTAAGTGCTTATAAAGTCATTTGTGTAGGATTCAGCAGTTGTACCTCTATTGTCCATCTGGATGGGTGTAGTGAAGTTTGCCACTTCTATCTTAAGAAGCATGAATGTGGCTTTGGAGAAATTTTTTACTCCCCTAATGGGGGGGGGGGGTGGGATGGGATGTGGATGTCTAGGGTGATTAGCTTGTGATCGGATCTGACCAACGAGGAACTGACTTCTGGTGTGGAACACCGGTCGCCCATGTTGGTAATGACCAGGTCTAGGGTATTGCTGCCCCTGGTGGGGGTGTGGATAAGTTGATCCAAGGAGTTGGAATTTATGAATTCCAGAAAACGTTGAGCAAAAGAGTTGGTACATGAGTAGTTTTCCCAGTTAATGGTGGGGTAGTTGAAATTGCCCATTATTAGGGTGTTGGGTTGTACCCTAATATTTTCCAGTGTATCAAGAAATGAGGAGTGAGAATCCTGGGGCTTGGTGTGGGATCTTTAGCAAGTTACAATTTGGATTGTGGTCTTGCCCAGAGCTAGTTGCACTTGGATAATCTCGGATGCATTATGCTGAGCAACTAGCCTGGAGGTGTGGATATCCTTAATGAATGTGGACATGCCTCCACCTTTAGTATTTCGGTCCAGGTTAGGTGGCTGAAAGGTGTGGTATATATTATAGCTTGGTAATGCAGGGGTGCTCTCTGGCGCTTTGAACCAGGTCTCTGTCACTGCACAGATGTCAATGTTCTCTATTTTAAGGAGTGCCTCGAGTGAATGCATTTGTTTAGACTTCTAGCATTGAGTAGTATTACCCTCAGATTTTGCTTGCTTTTACCTGTTATGGTGGTGGATTTGTCATTTGAACCTTGCCTAAAAAATGCAGTATAGGGGTGGCAAGAGCCTTAGCCAGTATCCGGAATCCCAAGGG
This sequence comes from Protopterus annectens, assembly GCF_019279795.1. Lineage (NCBI taxonomy): Eukaryota > Metazoa > Chordata > Ceratodontiformes > Protopteridae > Protopterus > Protopterus annectens. Next base: position 665,094,743 of record NC_056751.1, on the reverse strand, counting down.
TGACAGGTGCAGGCCATCTCTGGCAAAGCATTGTGGTCTGTCGATCATGTCATCCCAGGCAGACAGATACTGAATCCCCTTAGAATGACACCAGATGCTTGGCCAGTTGTTGAAGTCAATCATTTTGTCCTTGTACGGTGGTATCATTCTGGGTGATGGCAAGATGCTACTCAGGGCTAGGGTCATACCTGCCTGGGCTACAAGATTGGAGAGCTCCTCCATGTATCTTTTCATGTAGTCCAGGGAGGTATGTCTCAGGTCATTCACACCAAAATGGACAGTGACAGAGTCATATTTGTACTTGTTGTGGAGTGACCTGAGTGCATGCGTTATGTGGTGGATCCTGGCACCTGACAGGCAACTGACATTAACTTTCTCCTTGTTTAGTCTGGTGAGTGGAACATCAGTTTGCCTGTCTATAGAATCACCTATGACTAGATTGTTGGGTACGTTGTTATGCCTTATGGGCTGTGGTTGAGTGGCACACTGAGTTTGTGGGCTATGTGTCATTTGGGTTGTGTTGAGGGGTGGAGGTTGCATGCGTTTCTGCTTTGTAGTTCTCTGTTGCTTGAGCAGATTTTTATTGAGAGCCTCCATGAATGTAGGTGTGTGTTTTGTGTTGTTATGTGTGTGTTTTGGTGGTGTAGGTTTTGAGGGACTATGTGATGAGTGTGGTGTGGTGCAAGTGTTTACCTTCTCCTCTTCACTGTCTAGTCCAATCTTGGGTGAAGAGAGCTTTGTTTCCAGTTTGGCTATATAAGTGTATCTCTCACAGGTTGTAGTGTTGGGTGGTAGGATGAGAGGGTTGTCTGTGTACATGAGGCACTTGCTGCATTGCCCCAAGATGCCCAGATTCATCAGGTAGACAGGAGAAAACACTGGGAGCTGACCCTTAGACATGCCTGGATAGGTGCTTATTTATTAAGTACTAAAAACTGTTTTCTTCTAGACAAGTGAGGAAAGTTGAGTGCTGTAGTAATTTGTAGCTTATTTAGTGCTTACAATGAGTTCTGAAGAAGTGCTAAGCTCAAAGAAACAGATTTGAGTGCTAAAACTAAAACACTGGCTAGTTCTAAGGGAAAATTTGAAGAGCAGACTTTATGATACCAGGAATAATTTAACCCTAGTTAAGCAGCGATGCATAAAGTGTATTTTTTTAATATAACACTAGCAAATGAGCAAACTGATTTAAACAAATTAACCAATAAAAAGCTAAAAACTGAGCCCTGTTCCAGCAGTCTTCAATCAAACAAGTTCTAACTGCACACTCCTCCCACTAGGGTGTAGGGGAACCTTCTACAAAAAATGGTGGTCCGTATTAATGCTCAAGTTCTACAAACAAAGCTAGATTCAGCAGGTCTGAATTTAGTCTATGCTATAGCAAACAAGGCGTACCAATTTCAGAAAGAAACAGTTCAAATAAGCAGACACAATAAGCCTTTAACCAGAAACTCCCAGTTCTACTAAAACCAACGTAATTATCTCCCTTAAATCACAAAGTGACATCTGCAAATGAATGTGACTCTAAATGGCTTACAGTTACCATACATCTTGAAAATTCTTACATTACACTAGTATGCCTCCCTCCTACAGGCAACCATGAGAAAATCATGCTCCTCCTATAGCAGATGTTACATAATTGTAAACACTACTATTGTTTAGTCTATATGGATATGCAGCAGTATGGATTTATATCCTAGAAGTCTACATTTACTAATTTAGTGCAATTCTACAATGAAGTCACCTTGGCACTTGATTTGAGACTGAAACTAAGGGCTGTTTACCTGGATCTTCAGGACATTTCATCATATTATTGTCATTAACACCATGATAAAGTGTACGTTTAGCCCTTACTTAATCACCTGGATTTCAAAATGGCTTTCAGGCAGCAACCAGTGTGTCATTATTCATGGGGTTCATTTTAACTTTCAACCAATTCCAGCTACAACAAAATTGCATTTTGAGGCCTTATTTATTTAATCTTGTTTTTACAACATTTCCTGCCATGCTAAAACAATGAGTAAAAAGGTTACACAGTAAAACCAATTGGCTAAAAACACAAAAAGAAAAATCTAGCAAATCTAGAATTTCCACTGTGTGTTACCTTAAACCTCTTGAATCAGAGGCAACATTGGATATATGTAAATTACCCTTTAAGGATATCAGGTGTTTCAGCTAAATGGCATTTCTGAATGTCCATGACTTTTTTCTTATACTTTTAAGACTTGTTATGGACAGTGGAAATTCTAATTTGCTAGATTTTTCTTTTTGGATTTTTAAACATTTCCTGTCATGGAATTTGCTGAGTCAGCAACTATACTGAAGATTGCATGATTGTTTTCTTGGTTGCTACAAAGGATATTTATGTAACAATAAAGAAATGCTTACAGGATATTTCATGCTGGGCAACAAATACCACATTGAATTTTAGCAAGCACAAATGTCAGCTGATGATCTTTGGTAATCACATTTCAAGAGAACCACTAATCTTAGATGGGTCAGCTCTTGCTAAAGTACAAGATTATAAAGATCTAGGATTAACAGTGTTAGATGGGTCAGATCTTGCTAAAATACAAGATTATAAAGATCTAGAATTAACAGTCCTTGGTGGGCCAACTCTTGTTAAAATACAAGATTAGAAAGATCTAAGATTAACAATCATAGATGGCTCAGCTCTTGCTAAAGTATGAGATTAAGAAGATTATATTAGGTGGAGGGACTATTTCACATTGAATGTCTAAAAAATACACAAATAAAAAAATGGGCTGTTAATTTGGTTTGCATTTGTTTTACTAACCACAATAATGCTGTCTAGAGGTGGACATTATAGAGGAAATAATGAACCTTCAGGGGTGAAGAAGAAACATGTAATAGCAGGCCTCACAAAACCCCTGGGAAATTTGTTATTGGCCAAAGAACACTGTTATTGCTTGCTTACTTCCCAGTGTTCCTCATCCTATTATTAGTCAATTTCAGATTACTTCAAATGAGGGATCTCCATTTTTTGTGAATTACCATGACTGTAAAGTTTGTTATTACTTTGTTAGGTGTGATGAGGATGTAGCCCTACACATGAAGTGGTCTAAGTGACGCTTTTGCATAAAACAATATTTTTTTATTTTTTAAGGCCTTTGTTGTTGAAAAGGGCTGCTTTACATTTTAGTTAACGAAAAGGCTTTTTTCTTAATTCCTGGAGAAGTTAATTTTTGTATGCTTGGTGTTTTAGTGATCAAATGTTCATCACCATACTGATGTCTTGGTTGACAACCTATGCAAGCAAACTGTTGTTACCTGTCATGTTAAACCTTTTCACTTCAGATTCTATGGAAGCAATTGTCTAATACCGTCTCATCCCAAAACTGGAGTGGTAAACTAAACATAATATATCAGGACTACAAAAATGTTATAATAAAATTTGAAGATTTGTCTGTTTGTTGCACAGGTGGGATCATCACTGTATTATCCTTTCAAAAATAAAATATTACTAATGACTGAAAGAGTGACCTTTTTTGTTTATTTCTTCATAATCTAATCCAACATGATGGTTTCTATTTTACTGCAGCAAACTCTCCCTATCACACTACTCCCAAAGATGCAATGGTATCTGATGACCTTAAAACAAGAGGGGAAGGCTGCATAAGCAATGGAATGGTTGGAAGTAGGTCACTTGGGGTAGGTCAATATTACAGAAACAAAATAAAAATAAACTAAATAAACTCCAATTCAAAAGGAAAAAGCAAACAAAGTCACAAAATGGGTGAAGTTTAGCGCTTTCGTTTACTCAAAATCAGCAAACTTCCTCAGACAACATAATCAGTACACCAACAAATTTAAATAGACAAATTATATGACATCAACACAGTAATACAAAAAAGTCCCCATTTAAAGAGCCTTATCCAATTATAAAAATATATATCATATACATGTAGAAACATCTCTATAAAAACACATAAATGTTTATAAAAATCTATAAATAAAAACTTAAACAATAATGCAATCTATCTATTAAGGGCTTTGATTCTGAGAATACTTTTAATAGAAATACAATCATTAAGACCCGGGGGGACTTGGGCATTCAGTCTCAATTGCCAAACCAATTATTTTTCATCCAATCTCAGGGATGCTGGTCCCCCCTACAATTGTCATCCATTTTATCAATGACAAGAAAGGAAAATTCATGTGTAGGGTTCTCATTTATGTGCCTAGCTAAGGCATTATTTAAATTAAGCTTACTAATGTGGTATAAATGTTCATAAACTCTGTTTTTAAGGGGTCTTTCTGTTCTCCCAACATAAAAGGCAGAACAAACAGAACAGGTACTTAAATAAATAACACCTCTTGAATTACAATTAAATCTGCCCCTAATATAATATTTTCGATTATGTATAACAAAAAAATTAGTAGTGTTAATATATTTGCACCAATGACATGCTCCACATTTGAGCATGCCGCAGTGCGGTAAATAGTAATAAGGCATCCCATTTTCAAGAATAGCTTCCAAGCTTTTCCCTTTCCTAAATACAATTTTTGGAAAGTCCCCCACACTATTCCTAACCATACTATCCTCCAATAGGAAACACCAATTTTTAATGAGAATAGATTTTAACAAAGGCGCATCCAAAGAAAAGGTAGTAATAAAACTTGTATTCTCAAAACTTTTGTTAATGGAAAGATTTAAATTGTTAACCGTGCCAGATATGTTGATACTATTCACAGTTGGTTCACTCAGATCAATTCCTAATGAGCTAGTCAAAGAGGTATTTACACCTATTACAGTTCCCACCCCATCCAACAGTTCGTTTTTACACAATAAAGGTTTAAAAGTCCCCCTCAATCTCTTATGATGGACTTCATGAACTAAATCATTCAAGAGTTTACTAGGATAACCTCGCTTGATAAACATTTCTTTCAAAAGGTTGCACTCAACTAGAAAATCAACCTCCAAGGACACCAACCTTGCTGCCCAAACCAATTGGCCCTTGACGACCACCCTCTTCTAATGATACGGGTGAGAACTTGAAAAGTGAAGGAAGGCATTCAAGTAGGTTAATTTCCTAAATATCCTAGAAATAAACTTTCTATTTACTTTGTCCTTCATGAGGTCAACATCCAAGTAGGAAATCTTCCAATAGAACTCACTGAAAAGAACTCCGGATACAATAAAAGCCCGCTGGAAACGTAAACTGTCAAATTTATTAAGTGTCCACATTAAAATCTACTTTTCGTCAAGACACTGTTGCTCAACTTCTTCAGATACAAAAAAGTACACAAATAAAAAAAAAATAAAAAACATTTCAAAGCAATAAGTGTTAGGTAATAATGTTGTAATTTACACAGCTATAGGTTTGAACACATTTAGTATATAGGTAACGACTTTAATAAAAAATGTGTAATAAGTGTTTTCTCATCCCACGACATACTATTAAGTAGGAATACTACTATTAGAGTAATGTAAGGGGCCATATGTGAGAAAGCTTATTGTAGCATTTATACCTATTGACATGGACCGATTAAGTGACTGATTGAGTAGTCAGTGGCCATGAGTTTACTAGTATTTAAGTTTTACTAACAGTGTAGCTAGATTTTAGTAGTATATGTGTTCGTACTTTATTTTAGCATATTAAATTTACTCTTGTCTGGCTACATGTTTCGTAGATATATATTGGTGCCGAACGAGTAAGATCCCTAAGAAGTGTGGGACACATGGTGTAGCTTGGTCCATATAATAGAGTATAAAGGACTTAGAAAATAAATAATATATATATATATATATATTTTTTTTTTTTGGAAAAATATTTTATTAGTTTCTTAATATACACAGTTTTTAAACACTATGCATGTTTCTGATTTTTTAATGACACAAGTATAGAATTAGAAGATAGACGGGAGAGCTTGTAACTTTTAATGTGCTTATGTTGTTGTGCTAATGTTGTTGTTTTAAAAAGTGATTGTGTTATAAAAAGTTCACGAGTAATAATCCTTTAGGTAGACATAGTTGATATAATGAACGTATAGTACTGGATGTATTGTTGAACCTTTTAAAATCTGCACACTTGATATACTATCTGTCTACACATTGTTTGATAATATTTTAGAGAGTTTACTACAAATTAGTGTAGTAAAGAAATATTTATTAAACTATAAGGACATGTGTATAACAGGGGGGCTTGGAGACTTAATGCATTCATAAGTAGTAAACACAATTGCCAAGATGTTTTAATTTTAATTACAATGCATTTTAATTACAATGTATTTGACTACTGAATAATTTATTGACTAGCCGTGCGAATAGAACCAATGGCTATATTTAATAAAGTCACATGGAAGGGGAGTTTTAGATTTAAATGACACTTATTGCTTTGAAATGTTTTTTATTTATTTTTTTATTTGTGTACTTTTTTGTATCTGAAGAAGTTGAGTAACGGTGTCTTGACGAAAAGTGGATTTTAATGTGAACACTTAATAAATTTGACAGTTTACGTTTCCAGCGGGCTTTTATTGTATCCGGAGTTCTTTTCAGTGAGTTCTTTTGGATTCCTTTGCACCTGTGGAGTTAGTAGTTAGCAGTCTTTTTCAACAAGTAGGAAATCTTATCATCCCGAAAATCCCAGGTAAATTCCAAAAAACATGTAAATTGTGTTATATGCTCAATAAAGGAAGTGGCTGAAGCCTGGTCACCCTTCGAAATGATGAAGATATCATCCAAATAACGGGTGAACCATACTACCCTCTGCCGGAAAATATCATCCTTAAAAAGAAATTTCTTCTCCCAGTGGGCTATCACAGTGTTAGCAAAGGTGGCCTCACAGGGAGAACCCATGGCAACACCCATTTTCTGTAAATAAAATTCTTTATCAAAAATAAAATA
>NC_056751.1:665072875-665082875 GCF_019279795.1 Protopterus annectens | reverse complement strand
AAAGCTAGAATGTGATACATTACTAGTGTCATCCCTACTATTAAAAAAATGTTTCAAATTCAAAACTCTGCAAAATTGTTTGACATCCATGCATATATCATAATGTGAGACAAAATTAGATGGCACATAGTTCAATCATTTATTAAGCACATTTTTTTCAGCATTTGTGGGACTAAAATCGGTTAAATTCACAACCAAATCAGATTCACCATCATCAACATTTTCATTGGTATTTTCACTAAGTCCCTGAAATTATTTTCCACTGCATCCATCCTGGTGTCTACCACATTTATGGTGCCCCCCCCCTAAAAGGGCCACCTTTCCCTTAAGGTTTCTTGTGGGCAGGTGATGTGTGTTCAGAAGTGTCACCAAAGTCATTCTCCATATCTGTACTGGGTGGATTAGAAGAGAAGTCCAAAGCACTAGAGTCAATATTATATGTTGTGATATGAGCAGACTTCAATATAGATTTCCCCCTCTTCCGTTTTTCACGACCAGGCCCCCTATCCATTCCTGAGAATCTCACAGCCCTTTTATTCTGCTTCCAGGAAAATGTGGTATCGTACTTAAAGTCTTTCACATCCCTATTAAACATTTTTAACTTTCGGGCTTTAAGTTCTCTATCAAAACCACCCATTTGTTCCTCATACATATCATACATTTTTTTGTATTCAACATTTGTTTCATATTGTTGTACATTTAGAAAAGCAATATCTAACTTAACATTAATATCTGCTGACGCCTTTTCATAATGGTTAACTAATAACTCAATAAACATTTTAGAAGCAGTATTTTGTATTAGCCGCCATTTAACCATCAATTCACTGTCGTCCTTTCCCACCCCGGCTCCACATACACCCATACGCCTCGTGGAGCTATCTCAGCCCCTAGATATGCTTTTAACAATTTTATATGCCACATCGTAGATCAAAATTTTTTTGTGTACACAGTCAAATCTTTAAGCATATGCTCCATTTCCGATACATGGCTCACCTCAGTCACTGTCCCAAAAGTATCCGATAGCTTGTTGCCCTCATACCATGAAATATCTTTATCGGAAGATAAGTTGCCTATGAATGTCTGCAAATCACCGCCAACAACTGCCCTGATGAATAATACTTGTAACTCGCTGAAATAATAGATTCAAATAATCCAAAGTCAAAATGCTGTGCAATACAGCACTCGACAAAATATTCAAAGCCAAAACCTCAGTGCACTTATTTAAAGTAGTGCTCAGACTGACCATACATCTAAGAAATGCAGTTAGTCCAGCACACAGCTATACAAAGCTTCCACAACCATATCACACCTATTCAGGTAGAAAAACGAGTCTGGAGACATTTAGGCTCGCTGAATAACTTCTTTACTCTGCCATCATCATAACAGTGTATAAACATATATATACATATATATATATATATATATATATATATATATATATATATATATGTGTGTATATATTTATATCTATAGGTCCACTTCAGAATCTCAAGCTCAAAATCTTGAAAATCTCAAATTCTAAATACTGAAAACTCAAAATACTGAATCTCATAATAGTGAAATAAATACAGGACACCAACACTTACTATACTCCAGCACAAGTACATACAGAAACAAAAAAAAGACAAACCATATTAGTGTACTCCAACTATAAGCAGGGAGGCAAACCGACCTGCACCATGGGGTGTGCCCCCCACACCCCTTGCTACTTAAATATATCAACTCCGAGATTCACTTCACTGGACTAACATGATTTATGTTGTAGTATAGCAAATTAAAAGGGAACATGACTAAGGTTACAACAGGCAGTCATGAAGCATGTAATGGTATGTGTGCCATTTTCTTCTGTGGAGTGCGTTCTTGGAGTTGACATATTTAAGTAGCAGGGGGTCCACATGCGTGGTGCAGGGGGGCTGGGCCCCTTGCTTATACTTGGAGAAGAGTAATATGTTTCTGTATGTAGTTGTGCTCGAATATAGTAAGTGTTGGTGTCCTATGTTGTTTCTATATTATGAGATTTAGTATTTTGAGTTTTCAGTAATTTGAATGTTCGAGATTTTGGACTCAGTCTTTTGAATTTTGAGATTTTGAACATTCGAGATTCTGAAGTGGACCTATATATATATATATATATATATATATATATATATATATATATATATAAAAGATATATATATATATATATATATATGTTTATACACATCTGTATCTATACTTCTGAAGATGACAATAAGTTAGAAGTGAAGGAACTGATTTAGCAGTTGATTAAATGCATGTCATCCTCCAGGACTCAATGATTCAGTATCTGTTTTTAGTATTTTAGGCAGGGCAAATGTGTTAAGTTGATTTATACAAATAGTGGCCAGTTTTGTTAGCTTAGATTTTTTACGCACCTCTTTTATAAATGTTTTTATGATGGCAACGGGTTGTATTTAGTTGTTTTGTTTTAATTAAGAGCCCCTAAATTTTTAGTAATACATTATTATATAGTACATTGTTAGTAAAGTGATTTTAGTTGATTTTAAAATATTTTTTGTATCTTTCTTAGGTCTGAACTGTTTTTCAGTGGATTTTATTACTGTGACTTTAAGGTTCTACATTTTACAATGTATCAATTCCTTGTTTGGGCTTTATCCATTAGGTGGTGTTACTTTTTACTAGACAAAATCTGATTGGTTAATGAGGTTTTAAAAGGAAATTGGAGCTACATTGCTTCAAACTCTGAAGTCCCATTTGTAGTGGATGAATGTGCTCAGTTTTATTTTATTTTATGGTGTTTTTGAATAAAGTACATGTTTTAAAGAGGAACCCTTTGGTTCTATTTTAATACTGCAAAGTGACTGTCATTCTTAGCATCCTAGCTGGAGTCCTTGGGTTGGTTACTAGTTTACAGTTGTTGTGTTGTTGTGGTTTGAAACTTTTTATACCATAACTTAGTAGGCCATAGTTTGCTTAGGGGAATTATTTTTTTTAGTTTTTTTGATCCTGGGGGGGGGGGACTGATTTATGGTCTGACTTTACCAGGAAGGGCAACATACAGGGAGTACTACACTGACCCCCCCATGCTGGTGAGCAGTAGGTCTAGGACTTTTGAGTGCCATGGTGGGGTGCAGACCAACTGTTCTAGAGCATTTGAATTAACAAAATCCAGAAACCTCAGTGCGATAGTGTTTGTGCAAGTCACTCATTTAATGGAAGGATAGTTGAATTCTCTCAAAACCTGGCAAAGGAGATGAAAAGCGAACAACAAGAACTCAACCAAAACCAAAAGGAAGTCGCTCAGGAGAAGCCAAATAACGGACCAAGACCAAGAAACAGTCAAAAAGTAATCCAAATAGTTTTCTTCGTAAAACCAGCCAAACACACTTGAACGCTGCACACCAATAATGCATTTTCGAACGTCTTCATCAGAAGCCATTCGAAAACGCATTATTGGGGGCGTGGCCAAGGATGAACACAGGATAGCAGCAGATTTCTTCAGCTCCACCAATTTCATTACACTGACAGGAATTAATTACTTAAAAAATTAATTTTTGAAGTAATTTTCTTTCTAAATACGTTTGTTTTATATAGTTCTTGAACTATATCTAAAAAAGAAAGGAAATCTTAACAATATTCCTGTCAGAAATCACTGTGGAAATTTTCCTGTCAGTTTATCAGTCTGAAATGAGTTCCAGTAAGACAAATTCTCAAGACTCCAGCATCAAGAAAGAACTTCAGTCTCTGATAATTATAATCCAGCAACTTACTGATAAAATGGATAAAATGGATACTAAAATAGACACCTTCATAGAAAAACTACAAAACAAATAGACCTGTTACATACAGACCTGCAACAACAGAAGATCCAGATGACAGGCATAGAAGAAGCTGTGAATGACATGGAAAATAGAATCCAAGAAGAGGAAATCAACATTGAGTTTCTGCTGAAACAAAATACACATTTACAAACAAAGCTGGATGACCTGAAAAATAGATCTAGGCGCAATAACATTAGGATTTTTGGACTGCCAGAAAATATTGAAGGTAACAATATTACTTCTTTTTTAACAACTTGGCTCCCTAAAACTTTAGACTTAACAGAAGCATTCTCTTTTGGTATCGAAAGAGCACATAGATCTATAGCTAATACTAACTCTAACAAAAATATCCTAGATCAGTTATAGTTAGATTTCTATCATCTTTTGATAAAGAGATGGTTCTTAAATCTGCTTGGGCTAAAGCTCCTGTTGAGATTAATGAGACAACTGTGCGTTTTGACAATGACTATTCTTCCATGGTAATAGCTAAAAGAAAAGTTTTTCTGCCACTAATAAGGGAGCTTAAAAAAGCACAGTTTAAAACATACCTTCTGTTTCCTGCCAAGCTTAAAATCTTCCTTCCTGATGGTCCTAAGGTTTTTGATGATTTAGACTCTGCTTTACTGTTTGCCAAAGAAAAAAGGATTTTGGATAAAATAGAAGAAATGGAATGGGCTAGTTCTTCATTAAAGAGATTGGCAACTGAAGCTTCGTGGAAGACTTCAGAGAAGAAGAAGAGACTAAAAAACAAATGATTTGTTATATGTTTTTTTCTCTCTCATCATTTTAGTTCATTATTAATCTTTTTGAATATAGTTCCTGCATTTCCAGAAAGCCACAAATATTTTGGAAAAGATTTAATCAAAGTTATTCTCTATGTGCAAAGAAATGTTTTGTTTCATAACCAGTCAAAATACCTGAAGATTTAATGGCAAGCTGTGATTCAATTTGTTTCTCTTTCTGAAAAGAAGTAAGGTTAGTAATTTGATACATTTTTTATCTTTACCTTTTTTTCCTTCTCCTTTTATTATTTTCTTTGTTTAAACAATGACATTCTATTTAGATTATGTAGTGGGTAAAGGCTGGGGGAGGGCAGGGAGTGAACAGTAATGAAAATATCATTAATAGAATAATAACATATTTATTCCTTGTAAAAGTTTATAAGTTCTTCAAATGCTATTTCTAATTATACTTTCTTGATTATACTGCTTATGCTTGTTTGTAAATAATCTGTTATGCTTTAACTAATAATAATCAGAACTAAATAAGAGTAAATAATATGTTTTATTTTTAACTCTATTAATATAAACAGTAAGTAACATTCCATTGTATATACTTCTTACAGCTTTCTCTTACATTTTTTTATTTCTGCCTCACTCCCTTTTATTTTCTACTCTCTTTTTCTTTTCTTTATTCATCTGATTGACAAGCATAAACAATTTTATAATTCTATTCTGGAAGAAATGTCATGTGATTTATTTTAAAGCAGTAGGTTAGCATGATTGTAAAATCTGGTTACTAAAATGTGTTTGCTGTGCATTATTTTCTATAAAGCAGACAGATTTATTCTAGGGACAGCAAGTAGGATAGTGCTCAACAAAGACACAACTCAGTGAGATCAGATATATATATATATATATATATATATATATATATATATGTGTGTGTGTGTGTGTGTGTGTGTGTGTGTGTGTGTGTGTGTGTGTATGTGTATGTGTGTGTGTATGTATGTGTGTGTGTGTCTGTGTGTATGTGTGTGATGGCTTTTTTTTTTTTTTTTTAATAATGCAAGTGTTTCTGAGAATTTGCATAACTATGCAATATGATTTATAATAATTTTTATGAATATAATATTTTACTTTATTGACAATAATGAGTTTAAGTAAATGCTCATATGCAAACAATTCAAGATTTTTTTTTTGGGAAGCTGTTAATAGTATTCACATGACAGAAAATAGATGCATCTTAATATATGTAATGTCTGAATCATATTATCCAAAGTTTTTGATTTAAATGAATGTTAGAACCTAATTTTCTCTCCTCTTGATTTCTAACATCAAGATTATTTGAATGCTATTTGAATACAAGTGTTATATATTACATAGATCTATATAGTAGTATGAACAGTTTAAAAAAAAAAAAAAAAAGTTTATTTTAGTTTATATGATGCTGTTTTACCAAATGTGTAGTTTTGTCTTGATAGATAATTGAATTGAAAACTGTTAACCTCAGTTAAATATAACTAGTATTAAATTGATAAGGTGGTAGCTGAGGTACTGCTGCTTAGGGTAGGGGTTAACATGAGTAGTAAATACTACTCTAAGTTGGAGTTTTCAACTCCAGGCTGGATGCAAGGTTTAATCCTTACATTATTTTCACTTGTTCATTGTTATATGTATATAGTTTTGACATCCACAATATATTTTGTACACTCATTGTCACTACAAACAAAATTGAATCCTATACAAAATCCCATAAGAGATTTAATAAATACAGCTATATTTAAAGGTACAACTAAAAGAGGAGATGTAACATTATTTATCTTGTTATTTGTTATTTCGATCATAAGATTCTTGAGTTTTAAAAATGCCAAATGACATCTTTAAAATGAATTTCTTTAAACATTAATGGATTGAATAATCTGTGTAAAAGGGCAAGCCTAATAAGATACATTAATTTACACAAGGCCAATCTAGTCTTCCTGCAAGAAACCCATCTCTTGAAAAAGATATTGATAAACTAGCCACTAATAAGTATACAGTATTGGTTAGTTCAGAGCACACTCAGAAAAAAAGAGGAGTGGCTATTTTATGGAATAAAAGTATGCCCATTCCTAAAACCATTAAGTCTTATCAGGATGACAAAGGAATGTTTTGTATGGTTACAATACAAATTAATGGCAAGACTTACACTTTAATTAATGTATATTGGATACCTGGAATTGGTATTAATACAGTGAAACATCATATTGATAAGATCATATCATTCTCTATAGGGGATATTATTTTAGCTGGTGATTTTAATTGTATACTACATGAAAGTGATACTACCACTATAAGGAAAAGAAGAATTACATCTAATGCAAAACATTTAAATGATTTTGCTAATTCTTATCATTTGAATGATATTAATAATCAGATAGATTCAAAATCATTACCATACACCTTTTTTCTAACAGATACAAAACTTATTCAAAAATAGATAGGGTCTTTATTTCTAACCAGATGGTAACAGATTTAATTAATTCCAAAATCATTTCATGTCCTATATCTGATCATAACTCAATTGTTTTGAATTCATGATAAAAATACTCATAATGTTCAGATCAAAAGGATACCAGCATACTTAACTCAGCTAAAAGACTATAAAGAATATATACTTTCAGAAGTACAACATTTTCTAGACATAAATAATACTCCTGAAGTCTCCATTGTCTATGTTTGGGATGCCTTAAAATCATATCTATATGGACAAAGTATCAGATGGTATAATAATAAAAGGAAATCTTGGGATAAGGAATTGTTAGATATTCAAAGTAAATTAGACTCTTATAAACATAATAATAAAGAAAATATTATGGACAAGAAAGTTATTGAAGAAATAAACAAACTAAATGAGAAATACAAAGAAATTTTAACTCATAAAGTTAAAATAACTTTAGAGAAATATAAGTTTTTGTCTTATTCAATAAGCCCCAAATACTTACATAGACTTAAAAATAAAACAAAAGATTGAATAAACAAAACCATATCAAAGAAATCTTTTCTCTAAGGAAAAAGAAGAATGTTTCTAGTATACCAGAAATACTGGATGAATTTAGAAATCACTTTCACAAGATTAACTATAACAACATTAACATGGAACCTAAAGATAAAATAAAGGAGTTTATAACCACAAACATGAATAAAAAGCTTAATAAACAACAGATTAAACTATTGGACAAGAGTATTTCATATACAGAAGTTATTACACAAATAAATAAGCTTAAATCAAACAAAGCACCGGGTAATGATGGTATTATACCAGAGATATATAAAATCCTTTCTAAAACTACATATTCATTAATACATAAGGTTTTTATTTTGGCCCAAACTGAGTTAATATCCCCCCCCCATCTTGGCAATATACATTTATTTCACCAATTTTAAAACCTAATAAAGATCCAACTAGATGTTCTTCATATCGACCCATCTCATTACTTAATGTTGATTATAAAATGTTTATGAGTATTTTTGCTGATAGATTGAAGACAATCATCCCCGGCATTATAGATATAGATCAGATGGGCTTCATTGTAAATAGAAATACTTTTGATAATATAAGAAGAACTTTAACATTAATTGATTTTGCAAATAGGAAAAAGAAAGATTTAACACTTATTAGTCTTGATATAGGTTCAGCATTTGATTCAGTAAGTTGGGACTATCTGTTTACCTTACTGAAATGCACAAACTTCTCTGATGCATTTGTAAATTTAATTGAGCATTTATACAAAGGAACGCTGGCTTATATTAAGGTAGGAACATATGTTTCACAAAAAATACCCATTCTTAAAGGTACAAAGCAAGGATGTCCACTTTCTCCACTATTATTCACTTTAGTAATGGAGCCTTGGGCTAATTTGCTTAGAAAAAGTACTGACATAGAGGGTTTTGAAATAGACGAAAATACAACATCAAAAATTCAACTTTTTGCAGATGATGTTCTAATTACATCAGCAGGATCTAATTCTTCTATGCAGTCTTTATTTGATAAAATGATGAATTTTAAAAGTATTTCTGGTTTAATATTCAATGAAGCTAAAATACTACCTATATATACACGAAAAAATATTCTCATTAGTGATTTTACTAAATATGTACCCAATTCAGGTCAGATAACTTATTTAGGTATAATACTATCTAAAGATATTAAATCTATTATATATAATAACTATAATACCTGTTTTCTTAATATACAAAATCTTTTAATACCTGGAATAATATGTTTTTACTATGGAGGAGAGACTTACAATTATTAAAATGATAATATTCCCCAAGATTTTATACTTAATACAATCAATAATACTTTCACCTACAAAAATAATTATCAAGAAACTGAATACACTAATGTTAAATTTCTTATGGGCACCTAATAGACCTAGGATTGCATTAAAGAAACATACTAATAGCTGGTCTCAAGGGAGTATTTCTTTTCCAGACTTTAATTTATATATTATCTCTTCTATTATAAAAGTTATTACTTTATTAATAGATCAGTCATATATCGCAAAATGGAAAGATTATTGGGAGCTAATTAGTATGCACTTCATGAAAATCTCCTTAACACATAAAAATATGATTGTAAATAACTCCATGTTGTGGTTGCTAAAGGAATTTTGTACTTCACCTATTACACCTAAACATATGGTTTGTTACCCATTAAATATTATTATTAGTTATCGTAACTTTATATTCATGCACCCTAAGTATAGGGAATGGAATTTTATTGTATTCCCTATAATGTATACTCAGGGTATGCTTATGTCATCTACTTCTGAAGCAGCTCATTTAGCTATAGATAATGATCTAAAGTACTGGTATCAGCTGATATCTGATAATAAAGTTAAAAATCTAGATTTCTTAAAACAAGAATTTGATCTAAGAGAAACTTGCTGGTTAGAGGTTCAGATCTTTAGACAACATCTCATTGATAGAATAGATCTAATGTCTATAACAGTTAAATAATCTATTCCAAAAATGATTGATTACTTGATATTAAATTTACAGCATAAAGTTTCTGATAAAGGTAAACTTTCATATATACATAAAATTATCAGACAAGAAACTTTTTACAGTGTAGATTCATACTGGAATTATTTCACCTCTATTAATGGGGACCCACCAACTCAACAAGATAAACAATATATATTGGAATCTGCTTATAGAACTATATCTTCCATTGTCTGGAGACTTTATACATGGAAATTTTTACATAGATCTTTTTATACACCTTTGATGATGAATAAAATAAAATAAATAATAAAGATAATCTATGTAAGAGATGTAATGTAGAAATTAATGCTGACTGGGCTCATATGTTTTATGACTGTATGAAGTTGAAAGAATACTGGAAGTCAGTTAATGAATTTTTGCAGGCTCTTTTTACAGATAATTTCATTATTTCTAAGTCTCTTATATTATTCAACACACCTGTACCTC
>NC_056751.1:665035375-665067875 GCF_019279795.1 Protopterus annectens | reverse complement strand
TTCTACTCCGCTTTTTCACACTGCCATGTTCCCACTTCAAATGCCTTGGTGAATGACTTAACTGATGTCTTTCTATCGTAAATACTACAGATCAGACCAACAAACTAGTTTAATAAGCTGCATTTCAGAGCCTGGAAAATTCTCTCACTTTCAATCTGTATCATTTGGAATTCTTCCAACATAACTTGAATATGGAGATTCTTTACAAGCCTCTAAATGAAAACCTAATAAGGAAGGAGTCTAGAGCCTGCACAGCATGGCAAGAGGGTGTTCTCTGTCATGATGGGGCTTTCATTTCTCATGTCACCTGTCTAGATTTCAGTTCTGTCTGGCGAACCAGGCACCGAGGAAACTTTTAATCCTTCCTGATTCTTAGGTGAAGGAACAAACTACTTAAGACTCTTACTGGCATCCACTTCCCACTGTAGTTTAGACTGTCCTGGAAGCAGTCTTAGATACATTTATGCCCATGGTGAGATGGCTCAAACTCTTCTCTTTTAAACAGGAGCCTGGCTTAGATTTATCTAGTGATTTTAGTTTATTTATTTCATTTATTGACCATGTAAGAACACTGATCCATGTGGACAGTGTTCATGTTTGGCCCAGGGTTTCAAGTTAATTGAATACTGAATAAACAAGCAGTCATAATGGTATTACAAATATATCAGATATGCATCTTTATGGAAAGGTTTCTCTTTAAGTAGTTCTCCCAAAACTTGGTTGAGGATCTCCAAAGAAGAAAACAGGCCCTTACTATGGTGGACAATGATAGCCATCCCCTTTAGTGCCCACCGTCTTCTACTAGGTCTACTCTTAAGAAGAAGCCACATCACAAATTGAGAACTGCCCTCAAGTATCAGGCAGTATTGACTCCTCCAGCCATTCTGGTCAAAGATCCTAAGAGGGTGATTTTACTACCTGGCAGTCACAGTACTGACTTTGGTCCAGCACTGCCTGTGGGAGCAGTGGTTCTCTGAGTTTGACCCAGCTTGGAGAGCCATCATAAGGGACCAGTGTATTCTGGATATAGTGTCATGTGTTTATTCTGGACATAATGTCAGATGTCTTTGACTCATAGCTCTTTGGTTCTCCTCCCGAGAGGTAGCCCTGTGGAGCTCGAGCAATCTATGTGCTGTTCTTGGAAAAAGGCCAGACTTTGTTCCACAAAGTGACCGTATATATTATCTCTTCTTTGAAACAAAGAATGAGTTGTCCTTTCACCTCTTTCTAGTCCCAGAATGAGGTGGGACACTCCTATTCTGTGTTGGACTTCAGCAGTGTAAGTGATCATATCTATTGTGTTATACTGTTATGTCAAGTTTCAGATGGTGGCTATTTAGGAAGTCATGTCCCTGTTACCATTCTACACTTGGATACTGCCAGAGAGCAATATGTGTGCCTTTTGGCACATCATTGTCTATGGTTTGTACAGGAGGTTCCCTCAATTTGTTATGAGTGAACCCTAATTTGCAAGCATAGTGTTACCATTTGATATTTCTTGTAACCTAGAGTTAGCAGAGGCCATACAAGGAGAACCTTCTTGTGTTTTCGTAACTCTGACTGGTTCCCAGTGGGCCTAATATGGGGTTCCCTGAGAGCATATGTGGCTTAGGTTCTTTCCTTGTTGCAGATCCTGGAGGTCTACTTAAAATGAGAGAAGTACTCTCTGAGCCTATTTTAGAGGATAGACTTCAGTGGGCAGAGTTGAACATTCTTCAGTATCAGCCATTCTTTATAGTGAGAGAAGACCAGGAGGCCATGTATGCATCACATTTGATGAAACTGTAGCAGGCTGCAGCAGACGGTCCAGCACAAATATGTTTGCACTTTCTGCGATTAATGGCAGCTTGTCTCCATGGTACATCCCACATATGTGAGGATGTGGGTGCTGCTCTGGACTGTGAGGTGTCAGTGGCTTCTGCATCACAGTACTTTCATGGACATTGTCCTGGTATCAGGTGCTTGGTACCAGACCTTGGAGTAGTGGACAGTCCCTATGAATCTCACTGTGGGGGCTCCTGCAGCTGAACCAGTCGCATATTCTGATAATGTATGCGGGGGGGGGGGGCACACCTTCACTGCTCTGTAGCTCAAGTGAAATGGATTTCTATGCCAGAGAAGGAGGGCTTCATATAAACCAATAAGAGCTACAACCAATGCTTCTGGCCAAGGATGCTCTGGGAGGTGGAGAGTGGGATTTGAGATCAGAGTCCTTATTAACACAGATTGACAGTCAGTCAATAGTGTGGTACCTAAAAAAAAAAAAAAAAAAAAAAAAAAACAGTAAAACACCTCTCTGTATCCCTTGTGCAGAGATGCAATATGGGTCTAGCCCTTGGCAATGGCCCAGGAAAAAAAAAATGTCATCAGTTTCTCAGCTGTTTGAATCTTGAGGGAGATTAGTACACTAACATATACCTTGACTCACCCCTTTCCACCCTTTCCAGGAGTTGAGGTTCTGGGGAGTGTTGTCCGGTTAGAGTCTCTTGAAAGTTAGGAAGCAGAAAAACTGACCTGTTTAGCATGACAGTTTGGTGTTTCCCTTTTATTTTTGGTGCAGCAGGGTGAGCAGAGTTGACAGACGTCTCTAAGCTGTCCCTCCATTCTGTCTGATTTTATTCCTAATAACAGAATTAAGAGAACAAAGACCAAGTCTCATCCTTAGTGCCATTTGGTGGCACAGAATGGCATATTTGCAAGCTCTTATGTGCTCAGGAGTACAGCAAACTCTCTGAAGTCAAGACATTCCACACTGTTGAGACCACATCTGACTCAACCCCAGGATGTGTCTTCTGATTTATATCCCTTGATAATATTGGATCAGTTGGCTGGAGTTTTAGAAGTGTTTGAGTCCTCCAGGAAGCGTTCCTCTCTTCAGGCTTATTCTATAAGTAGAAGAAGGTCTTCATTTGACAAAGAAATCAAGCACACTATGGTTCTGTACGTGCAATGTCTAAAATATAATATTAATCTTTTAATACAGCTGAGCTGTGGTGAGTTTAAGACACTTTAAGATGAACTCTTTGTTATCCATGTTCCCAAAATGTTTGTGTAATAATATTGATTGCACTATGTAATATAAAAAATGGAAGGCCCAAACCACGGCCAAAAGTAAGATAAAAAGCAGGTTTAATGGTGAGCGCTTTCACAGCATAACATGCAGCTTCATCAGACATGGCTGTTTTATTATTATTTTTTTGTTTATACCCTGCCCTCTGCCCTTTCCCTTCCCCCCATGATTGTTGATTGCATTTGATGGTAACCTCCCTTAGGACCATGTCTCCCCTTAGGGAACATATCAATGAGCACCCTTACAGCCAGGATTGGCATGCCCATCCCTTCCCTGCCACTCCATTAGTTGCCCGAGCTAATTGAACCTGGGTCAGCTGAGTTGCGGTCAGAGCTTTATCCCTCTACACCACTGGAGTAGAGTCACCTGAAACAGAATCTGATCCAAAAAGGAAAGAAAGAAACACATAAAGAAATAATTTATATATTTTATGCACCATAGATAACCACCTCACAACAGACTTTTCATATAATATTCCCCTACTATTTGCATTCACCCTGTTACCCCAGACATCCCTAAATTAAAATTCCATTACTTCTTTTATAAAGGCCCCTGGCATCAGCTACAATCTTGAGATGCAATTTGGTAAACTTACCAAACATATTTTAGAGTAAATACCTTCTTTTTAAAATACATAGGATACCATTTCCTTAGGTCAAAATGATATTTTAATTTTTTCAATATCCATCTCCATTCATGTTTTTGACATTTTAGAAACTCTGTTGCCAATAATTGTATCCTATCTTCTGAAATGTGTATATCTGCTGCCACCCCTCAATGACACAGCTCTGTTACTGTTTCATAGAGCACCTAATGTATGTTGACAATCTTTGTTACACCCTCTTTTCCATGTAAGGCTGTCTATGGTACTGTATATTTTTGTATCACTAACAGATGGGTGTATCCACACACAAACACAGACTCACTTGGTGAAGGGGAACAGATCCATTAGTGTCCTTGTTCTATTCCATGCATTAATGTTTTGCAAAGTACACAGTCAAGCACTGTCCTCTGACTTTTCCCTGCTAACATTTAACTAAGCAAACTGTTCTCTCTCTCAGTTTTGCAATTACAGTCTAGGTTGCCAGAAAGTTAGGACAGACTACCGAAGTCTACTAGCTGTACATCCAGTACCTTTGTATGATGTACATATTCATGCATGATATGGCATTTGCTAGATGGAACTGAGCTGTTTTCTCTTCCTAGAAAGTATAAACTTCCTGATGCTTCACAATTTTTTGTTTGTTGAATAGTTTCTTTGCCTTCCTCTTCTCAGACATAAGATTAAAACCACACTAGTTCTCATTCAGCTCCCTTTGATCTCACTTTGAGGAAGAGGATAACATCTTTCTGTATTATTCCCACTGCATTGCATAAATTGGGAGTTTGAAGATCCTTGTTATGTACATTGTCTGTAATATCCTCCTTTTAATTGATCACTTGGTGGGAAGACTAATCAACTAAAGCATGCCGTGCTTCTTTGTCCATCCACCAGCTAACCAGCAATTGTTTCTTTGGAAAATGACTGTTTGTTAATCCAACAAAATGTTGTTTACAATGGAAGACAACCTTGTTCTTGAAATGCTGCAGAGGCTGAGAAAATTATACTTTTTTCTCTGAGTTTCATCAGATTCACAGTTTATTACTTAGAAAATGCCAGTGTTATGAATGGGGATATAGGGGGCTCTACTCCAAAGAAAATAATATTTTGTGTTTTTTGTGTTTTGGGGCTAAGTTCATACAACCTTTCTAGAAGACTAGCTTCAATGGATTCACCTTCCATAAACCTTTCTTTGAAAAGCTGTCATAGGTTCATAGGTAGGTACTAGGCTATCGGCCCCCGGGGCCTATATAAGCCTAACCAAAAAGGTTCCCTGGCTTTTGCCACCCAAGAAAATTAGTTTCCTGTGCCCCTGTCAAGCAGTGCCACAGAAGTGATCCCTGGGGTGAATTTTCTATTTCCTATCCAATCGTCAAGAGTTTTCTTAGAGAGCCAATGAGGAGCTTTGCTTGACATGAATGGGTAGTTTGTTCCAGAGTATGGGAAGTCTCTGGGACAGGAATCTATCCCTCACAGCCTCTTTGTTCCCTGTCTTTTAATCATCATTTGAGAATCCATTTTCCTCTCATCAGTAGTACTGATTAAGTACATCTTTTCTATAGTCAGATTTTGGCAGACTTTTTCCTTCTCTTTTTTGTTAAGCAGTTAGCCATGCAGACTTCCACTTTGTTATAGTGTCAGAATAATGTAATGATTCATATACATTACATATAGTCCCAAAAACTAATTTGGCAAAACCAGCAGCATTAAAACTGGGTATTAGTAAAGTAAAATGAGCAAAAAAGTGTTTTCTTTTGGAGTCAGGACCTATCTCCCTAATACTCCAAAGTTATTCCTTCTATCTCTGAGATGGCTGCATGTTTAAGTAATGCAGAATCTTACAGCACTGCAGCATTTGCCTGAAAAACTGAATATCTGACATGGAAGGCAAGATTTTTGGAACATGTCAGCATCGTGAAATTGCCTGATTCTGGATTAAACACTGACAGGTAGTCACATTACTGACAAAAATGTTATATTTCTTTTGCTGGCATTTTTCAGATATTTTTTCCTCAGGAGCTGTGTTTTGTCATTAGGACCATCTTTCTGCTGTACTCATGTTCTACTGCTGTACTGCCTGTTATCTTCCTCTGTAATCATTATATACTTGTCTGTCCTTTTCTGCTGTGTGCCTTGAAATATTCTTTTTAGGTAAATAATTTTTCTTAAACTTAGGGTTAGTATTTTGCCTTTCCTTCTTTGCTGTATAACTGTTACAGATAACTTGAAATGGCCTGGTTAACTCAAAGACCCTGACATCCTTTCCATCAAACTCATTAAAAACTAATGTATTAAAGTTATGGATCTAGACAGCTTTAAATAATTTGCTAATATCCTTTTGGTGGTTCTGTATTCAGACATTGAAGCATAACCCACATCTGACAGAACTTTGTTGAAAACATTGCATTATCTTCATTTACCAGATGAAGGCTTTCGTGTGTTGTAAAGTGAGAATATAGCAAAGCTTTTTCTTAGCACAAAATCTGCAGCATTTGAGAGTGTGTCAGAAGAGTTATTTAGTCAGTTCTTTTTTTGCTGAAATGTGTGTTTTACTGAGGAAGCAGTGAGGCAGGTGATGTGGTTTTCTGTTCAATTTAAAAGTTTTAACTTTTGTTAGCTAAAGAAATGACTGCTTTAGTAAACATTTCTTGTAAAGTTTCTTAAAATATCAGATTCTACAAACATCAGCCGAGCTTGCTTGTAATAAAACTTGTATGATCCTTCAGTGACTGTTATAAAATGCTGTTAGTTTTTCTCTTTATAAAGAATCATGAATATATTGCTGCAAATTTAATTCTAGTAGCCTACTACATTTGTAAGGTGCATTAAATATTTAAATAAAATATTTCAGCATATGGAAATCATTAAATATTTAAACTGCAATAATATAATATGCCAAAAAAATGCACAATACATCTTACTCTAAATGAACGTTTATTAAACTTAACCCAAAAGAGCATCTGTTTGCATTTATAGATAACTTTGGAAAGCTTTAAAGCTTTTTATTCTTGCTGAATTGTTGAAAGCGATAGCGATTATTATATGTTTTACACTCAGCTGCACATTTACATATAAAGCTGGGCCATCATAGCAGAGGTTTGTTTTAACATGACAGATTAATTTTGTGTGAAGTGAAATGGCAATTGAATGGGCCATGGTTATATTTGAAAGGATGTTTCTTGGAATATTTTGTAACATCATTATTACATCAATGAAGCGGGAATACCAGCACACAGCCTCTGTATTGTTGACAGCATAGTATACTATGCAGGAGCCATCAAATGTTTTTCCTTTGACATGCCACATCTGGTATTCAGCAGAAGTGCAAAATATATTTCAGTGGGTCTACTTAAAATGATTTGAACAAAACCCATATAACCGACACCAAGTAACCAAAACTGCAAAATAATGAAACGTCACAATAACGAAACTCAGAAACATGAAAACAGTTAGTGCCCTGCAGTCAGTTGCAGAAGTAGCTGACTAGATGTAAATATGCCCTTTTCCACAAGGTAGTGTGATCTCTGAGTTGGCATATTTAAGTTACTGGGGTGTGTAAAAACGATGTACGTACTTTTTGATACTTTTTTAAGGTAGTGTGGACTTATGGGAAGGGTTCGTAGTAGGATGGTGGTGTAGCAGTGTTTTTTCATTTTTTTTTATTTTGTTTTTTTATGGTAGGTGAGAGTTATTAGGTGAGTTGTTTTCGAGATTTTGACTTTTGTTATTGTAATGTTTCGTTATTTTGAGGTTTTGGTTACTTGGTCTCGGTTATATGGGTTTCATTCATTTGAAGTAGGCCCATTTCAGTAGTCATGTGGGTAGTTGTACTTGTTGAAGAGCTTCACTGAGTCACTGTGATGGAGGTGGCTGAGTAAAAGTACTCTTTGCGTGTGTGTGTTTGGGTGTGTGTGTGTTTGTTTGTGTGTTTGACTCTGTGTGAGTGGGGGGGGGGGGTGCATGTGATTATAATGGTCTACATTCTCCAAGACCTTTACAACAAGCAAAATGTTGTGTTATCAAAAGATTCAGCAACTTCGGGGTTGGTTGTGTAAAGGCAGTGAGACATTGTTATGCACAAAGGTATGGCAATGCTTCCCCCAAGAGAATACCAGCTTCCTTGTGCTGTCTTGGGATTTACTGTGGTTATTCACATCTCAAAAAGGGACACACACATTTTCAAAACTAAAACATGTATACATACATTTAATCACATTCACACATTAATTATTATATTTTTTTACAAAGGGCAGTACATTTCACTCATCAAAAATAGGCTTCAGCTAAAACCCATGAAATCAATAGAAATGAAATTGAAAAAAAAAACATGAACTAGTAGACTGGACAACTGTAAGTGACTAAAGTGCTGTTAAACACATACCTTACTCTTAACAGAGCTCTGTTTCAGTTGTTGTAGATCTCCCACATATCTATCAGGAACAGAACATATCTGTGTCAGATGTTATTCAATCATTCAGTCTAGACATTTTACTTACCTCACTGTCCACAGTGAACTTATAGAAATAGTGGACATCAAACCTTATCAATTGCCATAATTAAGAATTAGCAGTACTTGGTTAGTATAACCATTTATTCAAGCAGTTGGCTCAACCTTGATTTTTTTTCTGGTTGTCCTGGTCAGTGAATAACAAACAGCTCAATGTCTTTATTTGGTTTTGTAAAAAAGTGAAGTTGATCTAATTTAGAACTGAACTATGCAAGAACTAGTTATCTAACATATACACATATAACATATAACCAAAAGAGTTATTGAGATAATGTCAGTTAGGTTGTATCTGCAGTGTGTTTCATTGAAAAGCTTGTTTTATTGATTTTTGTGAACGGAGTTTATATCCTCTTCCCCTAACTATTGCAAACTTGGAAATGGTTATATAATGCAAGGGGGGTTCTGGGGCACAGCTTCTTGAATTTGCAAGGGGAAAAACATCAACAAAATGAGATTTTGCAACAAAATTCCACAGAAGTGAATAGAGAATGAAGGTAAGTGTACCTACCTTGCACATTTGAGTATCATAGGTTATTATAGCTTTGGGTTTGACAGAAGAATGAATGAGAGAAATCTTATCAATGTATCACTTAATTTGTATTGTTTTATTTATTTTTGTTTACTCCTGTTTACCACTTGATTGGCATTAGACGTGATTCCCCCCTCCTTGTAGGCAGTGAACTGCATGAAAGTTCTCTGCATCCTTTTTGGCTAGACCTTGACTGGACTGCGTGGGTCACCAGGCATCAGCAAACACATACCATTCCCCATTCCTAGTTCTAAGAGTGTGCTGGCATCCCTATTCCATGTAAGCATTTTAGATTATTTTAAATGAGCCACCATGGGGGCACAATGGCTCACTGTTAGTCTGCTCTCTCCTCTCAGATCAATTAACCAATGATGGCCCAGCAAGGGGCATAAATGTTTAGACAGCACAGGTTTAAGGACCACAAGAGTACACAAACACTTTCAGTGTATTGCATGATTACAGGACTTTTTTCATGTTTTTTGTGGACTTAGGTAAGGCATAAGCCTCCTCCCATATACACATACTATCCCTGAAGTTCAAATTAATGTTTGTGTACTTGTTTAAATGAAGTAGTGTGACAGTAGTGGTCATTTGTCTTCATATCAAGCACGTCCTCCCAAATAACTTCCTTCTTCATGGGTAACAGAATACAGCTGCAGTGTTTAACTGTGAACAAATAAAACAGCATCTGCTCATAGGAGGATGAAAAAAAAAAATGAAACAAACCCACAAAAAATTAAACCATCCCCAAGTTCAGAGTGATGCTACATATTATATATTATCTGCTGGATAAGCTTTAAAGATATGTTTATTTTAGTGAGACTTAAGACAGCAGCCTAGAGTCCCTTTCATTATCTAATGTTGTTCATTTTAATTGAGTGAGTCGAGGTAGCCATCTACCTATTTGTTTCTTCCCAGTTACAGCTTTTTCTTCATCATCTCTTATTTCCTCCATTAATCCTGTCAGTTCCCACTTAACAGGTCCACTGTGTTACCTCCATTGTTTTGTAATCACCTTCTTAGCAGATAGTTGTTTTTAATAATGGTTCATACTGACTGGAGGTTATATGTGACTCCGGCCAATATCCCCCATCATTTTTTTTCTCCTAAGTTTTAATTTATTATCTGTTATTCACACTGTTATGTTAATAAACATGTTTAATCCTTCACAAGACCAACAAAAATGTGTTCCCAACTTGCACTAACTTCCCTCCTATACCTCCAGCGTTTTCCTAGCTGGGTAGGATAGATGGCTTTAATTTTGGCTGGTGTGTAAAAATATTTCTGCAATTTCGGGGCAGAAATGCCATTTTCATTGTCTTAATGCCCTTCCAGGTAGTAAACAGATTTTGTACCATTGCATACTTGTCAAATTAATGTCTGTCATGGTTTCCGAATCACATCTCCAAGTGCCTTCTATTGGCTCATCTTCCACTTTCATCTTGTGGCTCAAATACGATATTTTATTTATTTATTTTACATTTGTTGACCGGGCTAGTCCAACTGGATATATGTCCATTTTCAGTGGAGGCCCAGGGAGAAAACCTCCAACAAACAAAAACACACTATTATTTATAATATGAGACATTTGCAAATACAGCTAAATGTACAGATAATCATCCCATTCATTACATTTAATTACATT
Organism: Protopterus annectens; assembly: GCF_019279795.1. Lineage (NCBI taxonomy): Eukaryota > Metazoa > Chordata > Ceratodontiformes > Protopteridae > Protopterus > Protopterus annectens. The sequence goes on along the minus strand of NC_056751.1, from coordinate 665,057,523 downwards.
TCTGTAAACAGAATCATGGTACATTTCAGCTATGGGTAGCCATGCAAATATTTTGCTAATACAAATTTAGTATAAGACAATACTTTCAATTGTAGTTGACAGAAAAAAAAAAGGTAGCTTAAACAGTCTCTTAGTAGTTAACAGAAAAGTAACTAGTTTGTACAGTAATGGCAATAAATGCTTTGAGAAATTGGGGGTAGTTAGTCAGGGTTAGAGCAAGGGCATAGCCACTGTGCTTTAAGGTATGGCTTCAATTTGCTTTTAAATAATGTAGTAGAGGTAATGGTGGTTAGGTCTTTTGGGAGGGAGTTCCAGGTTTTTCCAACTGTATTGGTGAACAAGGAGTCACCAGCCAAGTTGTTAGCATTACCTATTTGTACAAGTAGTTTATTTGATGAGCGTGTGGTTTTGAGGTTGTTATAGGGGGTGATTAGGTTAGTAAGTATTGGTGTGTTAGTAGGTTGGTACAGGATCTTGTGGGCAACTGTTAACTGATTAAATAGTATTATATTTGGCAGTTCTAACCATACTAGCTGTTTAAGATTATCACAATGATGGGCTCTGAAGGCAGACCCAGTTGCAAATCTGGAAATATTATTGTAGGAGATTGCTAGCTTGTTGATGTTGTTTTTACATAGTTTAATATATATATATATATATATATATATATATATATATATATATACATACAAGGCATTGAGAAGGGTAGAGATTAAGTGGGTATGGGCAATGGTGGTTCTGGCTAGTGGTGACAAAAAGGATTTAATCCTATATAGGGATCCTAGTTTTTTGTTGACTGTTTTTATAGTACTATTAATATGGGAATCAAAGGTAAGGTTGTTGTCAATTAGAACCCCAAGAAGTTTAGTAGTACAATCAGAAGATATAATAGTGCCATTGCTTGATGTGACAGTAAAATTAAGTGGGGAGGCTCTATGTGTGGGAGTGAATAGTAACAGTTTTGTTTTTTTGGGATTCAGAAAGAGGCATCGATGTAGAAGCCATTTCTTGACTGTGTTAAACACATTTTGGGTTATGGACTGTAGGACAGATGGCAAGGTGGCAGAGCATATTAGCGTGGAATCATCTGCATATTGGATACAAGTAGCTTAAGGTATAACAGAGTATAGGTCATTTATAAAAATAGAGAATAGGAGAGGGCCTAATATGGAGCCTTGAGGGACCCCAAGGGCAATTGGGAGGTGGGAGGATAAGTTGCTCTCCCATAGGACAGCCTGCTGCCTGTTGTCTAAGTATGATTGGAACCATTGAATAGCCAGTGTGTCTAGAGACAAGTTTTTGAGTATATTAATTAGTAAGTGGTGGTTAACCATATCGAAGGCTTTTGAAAGATCAATAAAGAGGGCTGAGGATAATGTGTTGTTGTTGCGATTCTTATTAATACAGTCTGTGAAAGATAAAAGAGCAGAGGTGGTGCTATGAAATGGTCTAAAACCATGTTGGCAGCTGGCTAGTAAATTTTCTATTAGGTGGTTTAACAGCTGCTTATGAATGCATTTCTCCATGATCTTTGCCAGTGGTGATAATTTGGCTATAGGTCTATAATTTGATAATTTGTTGGAGTTGCCTCCCTTATGCAAGGGGATAATGTGAGAAATTTTCCAGAGTAATGGGATAGTTCCTTCTGTAATAGTTCTATTAATCAGAATGGAAACTGGGAAGGCTATGGCTTTTGCAGCTTTTTGCAGGTATTTTCAGGTAATAGGTCTGCAGAGAGGGTGATAGGTTTAAGCTTATGTAAAAGGGTACAGACAAGGGATGTAGGAACAGGATGAAAGTGAAATGAAGGGGGTGCATTAGTGATGGAGGTGGTTAATGATGATGTATCAGGGGATAGCTGATTAGCAAGAGATTGAATGGCCTCTGTGAAAAAAGTGTTAAAGGTATCGGCTGTTTGAGTAGGGTTATTGTGATCAGAGCCTAAAGGGACAGGTGTGACTGAACAATCAGGGTGTAAGAGTCTATTAATGCCTGACCAGAATTTTTGTGGTTTATTTTGGTGGGTTTGTTGGAGCTCAAAGTAAAAATTCTTTTTGTTTAACAATATGGCTTTTTTGTTTCATTTCTAAGCTGTCTAAACTTTAATTGATCAACAGGGATTTTAGTTGAATGCCAATTTGCCCACAATTTGTTTCTAAGGAGGATTTTTTGTTTGGTAGTTTTTGAGAGCCATGAGGCTGGTTTAGTCTTGGCTCTAATTGTACGTGTTGGGGCATGGTAGTCTAAAGTAGCTAAGACTTTTGAATTAAAGTATTTTACTGTTTTGTTTAGAGGTAGGTTTTTTAGGGGTGACAAATCACATGCCAAAAGTTCTTTTTGAAAGCTATCGGGGTTAAAATTCTTTTTGGTCCTTATTGTCCTGCAGATTGTTGGGTTTGGAATGTCACTATTGGGCAATTCATTTCCTCCTCACTTTGGCTTGTCTGTAATCCAGTAAACAGGGGTTGTGATCCAGTGCTTATCTGTTCTGACTCCTATTGCTTTTTTGGATCTTCCATGTCAGTTCCCAATGGTATCTTTCCAGTCTGTCAGGAAAACTACATTCTCCCAGCACTTCCTCCTATACCTTATCTGCTCCCATTATCTAAATTCCCTCCATTTACTTGCAGCCATTCTCCTCTGCATATCACCTTGAATGGGAATTATATCTTGTTTCCACTTTCTTAAATTTTTCTTTTGAAATAATTTCTTTATATCCATTAGCTCTATCAAATACCTGGTAGTTTTTTCCCAGGCACTTGTCCCAAAACACTTGTAGCAGGACCCTTTTTGTCACCAAAGGGCATTTTACGAGTAACATTTTCTAGACTGTACTCTAGTGGACTGACATCTTGAATATGAATTTAATCAGAGTGGTAATATAGGTATCTATGTCTATTACTGCGAGCCACCTTTATCTTTTGTTATGGTCTTTTTTGAATAAGTTACTCTCTCAGTCAGTACCCATTTCACACAAAGTCTCTTATCCATTTATGTAATTTGGCTAAATCCTTAGCTTGTGGAGCTGACCAAAAATCCTGCCACAAATGTAATGTATGGGGGAATACTTGCAATGTCAAGACCTGTACTCTATGATGCAGATCTAGATTCATATTATTCCATTGTTGAAGTTTAGTCTTAAATGAAGAATAAATATCTCTGTATGTTTCTGTTCAAGAGTCTTTATAATTACATTTCAACCATATCCCCAAATATTTTTTCTTATCTACAATCATAATTTGTGGAGCAACAGGTTGTATTTTAGTAATGTCTGATATATTAATTGTAATCAATTTTGTTTTCTCAATGTTAATTTTATACCCAGAAAGTTCACTGAAAATGACTCAGTTTTGATAATAGTGTTGGGAGACTTGTTTTTGGTTTGGTTATGGTAAACATAATATTATCTGATTATAGGGAAAACTTTAAAAAACTTTAAATTCAATCTTCCCAATTTAAAACCCTGCAGTTTGGAAGTTCTTACATCCTGTGCTAGGGGCTCTCAATAAATTACAAATGGCAAGGGGGAAAGCAGGCACCCTTGCCTGGCTCCTCTAGTAGCAGTGAATGGTTCTGATAATGTGGACATTGCTTTGACCCTTACTGTTGTTTCATCATGTATCACCCTCAACAGTGTGATCCATCTTTCTGGTATCCCCACTTTTGCTAAAGTTTAAAACAGAAATGCCCACTCAACTCAATCAAAAGCCTCCTTGGCATCTAAGCTTACTATCATTGGTGATGTTTTAATTTTGATTAGCCTCCTGAGTTATCATAAGGGTCCATGTTATAGCATTAAAGGTTTGATGCCCTTTAAAGAAACCTCATTGATCTAAGTGAATCAACTGCACCATCAATCTGTTCAGATGTCTAGCTAATAAGGGCATAAAAACCTTAGTCACGTTTCAATGTTGTTTCTGGGTGGTAGGAACTTGCCAGTTGTGGGTCTTCTCCCACTTTGTAAAAGGTGACTATTAATCCCTCTGTCCAACTCTTAGAGATCCTGCCTATACCTATACCCAGAGATTTCCCTGTTGCTGGGACCTTAATCACTCCCTCTCAGTTTAATTACCCCTCTGTAATCTCCCTTGTTAATCACCCATACCTTTTTTACTTGTTCCTCGTTTTGAGCGGTAGATAATTGATGGTAGTGTATTTTAAAGGCATCTAATATCTCTTTCATACATTACCCCAGATCTTCAAGTTTTCACTAGAGTACTTGTCTGCTACCTCATCCTCACTTAAAATGCTGTCATGGCTCGTGGGGTATTTGTGTAATATAAACCTCTCACTGACACTTGTTGGAAATGTTTCCTGTTATTTTCATACTTCTGCAGCTCTAAGCAAAGGTTTAGGTATTTTATTTCTTCATTGGCCAACAGGGTATGCAATTTTGTTTGTAGCTATTTAAGTCTAATTTAATTCGCTGCCTATTTGCACTGGTTTTCCCTATTTTGATTTACAAAAAAGCTTGTATGTCACTGTTTAAGTTTACTTTCATATTATCCCATGCGTCATGTCTATACTTTCTTGTAATAGCAATTATAATAAGTTTTCTGTTAGGAAACTGTTAAAATAGCCCTTGGTTAAATAATGCATCAGAAACCACCACTTTTTTGTCCCTGTAATTCCTGGAACAGGGCAATAGTTACTACAACATGGGCATGATCGGATATTTTGCTAGGGCTAACTTTTTATATCTGCCACTGTCTCTTTGTATTCTCTAGCTACAAATATTTTATCTATGCGAGACCTACATTTATGTCTTGATGACAAATAAGTGTGATCCTTGAAAGGACAAAAATTGCTCAATGAAGCAACACCAACTAGTTCCATCATTCGTAAAAAAGACGACCATTTTTTCCCCGTTTTTGTCACCCTTATTTAGCACTAGTCCCCCACACTTCTTGTTGACTGAAAATCATATTCCAGTCTCCTAAAACAAATAATGTTTCCTGAAATGTTAGTACATCTAATACTCTTCTAAATACTGCCATGGTTGTACGGAGAGGGAGATACAATGTAGCCAATGTTATTCTACTTCCTTGAATATCCCCTTTCACAGCTGTGTCAATCATCTGTCAATTGTCCTAGTAATTGCATGCTGAGATTCTATCTTTTTAATAAAACAGTGTGTCTCCTTGTTGCCCCTACATAGCTGTAATACCCACCTTTCATGTGGCAATGTCAACAGTGACCATGAGACTCTATTGGGCTATTGCACGGTAAATTAGTTATGAGACTTGTTTAACTTGGTGCCCAAGCCTGCATTTACAAACTAATAATACTCTATAAACTGCCTATAGCCAGGCATAACTTTAAGAAAAATGGCCAAATTTGTGTATTCTCCCTGCCAACTGCTTCTAGTTACCTTCACTTTGCAACTATTAATGTCTTGTGCACATTTACTAGAGTCTTTGATTCCATCCCTCTAGCACCAATGGGGGGGGGGTCAACATACCAAAAAAAAAAAGCCTCCCAGGTATAACTTAGCTCCATTTTGTATTAACTATTCCTCCTTTTCCACATCATACTACCTGTCATGAGCTTGACATTTTGACAGATTGGCTTATGTAAAAATTATAAATATGGCATTAAAACTGTAAGCAAAACATTGCCTCATTGAGGGTGTTTTTAGTTTATGAAAGTCAGTTTTATTAAACAACAAAATAGTTTAATCTTAATCTTTTGTCTAGTTCAAAAAACCCATAGGCTGGCATATAGGCCAAATAGGCAGCCACCTAGGGCACCGCTCTAGCAAGGGCACTTTTCTGGCATTCTTTTTATTTTATGTATATATTTATTTACTTATTTTTTGAAGCAAATAAATTATTTCTTTATTACAGTAAATAAATAAATAATTAAATACATACATACATACATACATACATACATACATACCAGAAAAGCACCCTTGCTGGAGCAGCAAGAGAGGTGCCTTGGGGAGGAAGTCCTGTAGTCTTTACCTTTCTTTTTTGGCCTTCTGTTCCTACTGCCCATGACCTCCAAAGACAATGAATCGGGTAGGTCATAGGTAGGACAGGGGAAGAAATCAAAAAGTTCAAAAGTGAGAGCCTGGCGCCAAAAGAAGATTGGTAATAGCGTGAGGTAAGTACTGTATGTATATATGCATTTCTCTAATGTTACTAGCAGACAAGCAGATCTTTTGGATTGCTGGTAGCTGGTTAGTCCTCAGCTGTCCCTGATTTTATAAAACATGCCTGTTTTACAACATACAATAACAGGCATTTCAGTTTCAGACTCCATATTCTTCAGAAAATGCAAACTAATGCAAAATCTGTTTTAGCAATTTTTTAAGTTTATAAAAACAGTATTTAAAATCTGGCCCTAATTTTGCCTCCTCCAATTATTTTTGACATTTTTTAAAGAAGAAACATCTTTATTAAATCATCATGTATAACATAGGCAATCTTACATTTATATAAATGAAAATAAACCACAGCGACACAATCTCAGTTGCGAAACTTAAACATTACAACATGCCGACACAACTGTAGCTGCAAATATTATACATCACTTTTAATATATCCAGTCATTGTCAGTCAGCCATTACATAGCTCATTCAAATCCTGCCTTCTTGTAAACTCCATTCCTCCTCTGCATGTATTGATCCCATATTTCTCATTTTTCCTACGTAATTTGCTCCTACCCTTTTCTAAAGATCCCAGTTCCAGTTATTTTATTTCTGTTAATATCTTATCTACTTCTAGTAAAGTTGGTTTAGACTTTGACTTCCATTTTCTAGTTTTTTTTTTTTTTTTTTTTTTTGGGCAGTGATCATAATTAGACTCTGCAAGGCCTTACCATGCCTAGGTAATTCCGATTCTGTATCACAGCTCAAAAAAATAATTTCCCTATTTACGCCAATTTGCTTACCCACCATCTCTGACAGAACAGTCTGTAGGGAATCTTTAAAATTGGCAAACTCATTATATTCCCAGAAAATATGTTTCCAGTTACCTCTTTCTTCCCCATCACACCTCCAACGTTTGCTGTCTACCTGAGGAAAAACTCTTTGGAGTCTGCTTGAGGTATGAAAATACCTGTGTAAACACTTCCAAACAAAGGTCCTAAATATTCTTGATTTTCTTGCAAATTTGGGGGACATACATATATCTCCCCATTGTTTCTTTGTGATTTCCTTATCTGATCTCTCTTCCCAATCCTTTCTAACCTCATCTGATTGATTCTTATAGATAGCTATCATGCAATATTTTATATGCTCTATTAATTATTCATGTCTTAATGGCAACTTCCATTCTAGATTCTTCTAAAAATTCTACTAGTACTGGTCTTTCATTTAGGCCTCCCTTCCATTTTTTTCTCTTTACCTGTACTCTGGTATCAATCCTTGATATGGAAGGCTTCCAAATAAGTTCTTGGCATCTTCCCATTGTATTACCGTTCCCTCTCTAGCTATTTGCTCCTAATAACTCGGTTCTTTTGCCAGTTGTCTCCAATGTATTCCTGCCCACTCTTGCCTATTGTCTGTCTCCCCAACTGCAGTCATCCCTATTGGCAGAATCTCCTTTCTCTTTTCCTGTGTTGGCTTAGTTCTTAGAAGACCTCCTGCTACTTTATGAATATAGTATTCTGTATGATTATTATTGTTCTCCTTAAAGGTCTGCATCCAAAATTCCAGTCTCTCCCTGTTAATTGAGCCACCCCCCCCCACACACTTCATCATTATCTCTTTCCACTTTGAATTATAGTTTTCTGCTTGTGATATATACAGGAGCCTTAACTGTGTTGCTCTGAAATACCCATTCAACTCAGGCAATCCCATTCCGCCTTGTTCTTTTAGAAGATTAAGCTTATCCCATTTGACTCTTGTCTTCCCCTCCCAGATAAAATTACTTCAGCTCTTTATAAATTGCTATCCACAACTTCTACTCTGGTTGAAAAAAATATGCCTGACTTGTGTATAAGACTAAAGGGACAAAAAACATTTTAATTGCTTGTATCTTACTATTGATATCCAAGTAACAGAGCTTCCATTTTCTCAGTTTTTGTATTATCGTTTGTTTAGTCTCTTTACATGTATCCTTAGCTGCCATACTAGTATCATTTTTACTCCGTACTCCTAAAGACTTCATTTTATCACGTCCCCATAAGTATGAATATTGCTGAACCAGTTCGTAAGTGGGTATATAATTTACCGCTATTGCTTTTGATTTAACTTCATTAATTTTGAATCCTGAAAAGGTTTGACATTGTCTTAATATATTCCACAGCACTGTAATATCCCTTTCTGGTTTTGTCAGATATAAAATAATGTCATCTGCAAATAGTGAAAGCTTTTCTTGACTACCATACCAGTTATATCCTTGAACTTTTGAGTTCCTTATTTCCTTTACCAGTGGTTCTAAATATAATGCAAATGACAATGGGGAGAGAAGACACCTTTCCTGGTTCCTCTGCTCAAGCAGAAATTAGCAGAGAGGACCCCACCACTTAAATTTTTGCCTCCAATCCCTCATATATCCTCCTAATCAACCTAATAATTTTATCAGGGGAATGCAAATGCTTCCATTGCTTTGCTCTTAAAATCCCAGTTTTGTCTGTCAAATGCTTTCTCTGCATCAAGACCCACCAACAACAGTAGTATTTTCTTAAATTGTGCTTCCCTCTGGATCATCAGTGTTGGCAAATGTTTGCCTCCCCTCCACAAAACCACATTGATCCATATCTATCAATTTTGGAATCACGTTTGCTATTCTTTTAGCCATTATAGACATAAACACTTTATAATTATGGTTTAGTATTGAAATGGACCAGTAGGAAGCTGGATCTGATGGAGCTTTACCCTCTTTAGGTATTACAGCTGCGGCCATTTTCTTCCAAGATGTTGGTAATTCTCCTCCTCTTAAACTACTGTTAAACAGAACCTCCCAGATCTTTATCCGTTTTTCTCCTCCTAGCTTCCAAACTACAACAGGAATACCATGTATTCCTGGGGACATTCCTTTAGATTGGTTATACATCACCCTTTTATCCCATCTCCTCCTATCCTGTTAGTGATTTGAGCCTCCTCTCTACCTCTAACCTTGGCATATTTAATTCTTCCATAAGCATTTCCACTGGTACATTTTCTTGATTTCCATATTTCTCTGCTTTATATAGACTTCATATAGGCTCCCTATGCTTGGTGACAGCCCTTTCTACTTTGTGTTGCCTGAGTTGTTGTGCTAAAGGTTTTTGTTCTGTTAAGTTATTATCAAAAAACAGTCGCTTAACAGCACTTTTTCTAAACTCATGCATATCTTCAAGGTAATCCTTTATTTTTGTTTAGCACTCTGCAGTTGCTCCTCTTCTTTGTTCTGTGAGATTCCCCTTATTTTGCAATACTTTAACATTTGTCAGTCCCTCTAAATAATTCTAGTTACTTCTTAACTGTATCTCCCTTTCTTTTCTTTCTAACCTATTTTTAAATTCAACTTTAATTTTATTCTACACCCTAGCTATATTTTCAGAAGAAATTTATATCTTCTGTAATAGTTCCTGAATCATTTCCACTACCCATTCCTTAAATTCCTCTCTTTTCAATTGCAATTAATATAAGTACTCCTCTCTTCCTTTGCCCCAGGTATTCCGCTGAGTAACCATCCTGAAAACCTTTCTTTATCAAATTCACATGTTCAGTTCTTTCCAAGTGTGTTTCCTGTAGCATAGGTATTTGCATTCTACATTTTAATTTAGTTTACTACTCTTTCTTTTTTGTATTTATTTGTGAAACCATTAACGTTTAAAGACATAGAAAGAATCATATTCGTGAGGGAGTAGTATTCCCTCCTTTTATATATAACAGCTTTTTTGTTAAATGTTTATCTCTAGCTTTTGTGTTATATGCATGCACTGTTTTGCAGGTTGATCTTTTTATACAATTGTTTGTCATTTCTATTTGAGCCTATGTAACATCTTGCAGAACTTTGTTTTATTGAAAATCCTCAAACAAAAATACACACACACACACACACACACACACACACACACACACACACACACACACACACGCACACACACACCCAATACCCCCCTAAAACCTAGTAACTTAATAATAACACACAAAACTATGCACATCTTCAAATATTGAAGTTTTGCCCTCCGAATAGAAATTAAAGTTGCAAACTGACAGCCACACACACACAGACTTGAGCTAAACAGAAAGAAAAATTATCCATGCTAATACACATGTAGAGCCTGTGATTTTATTAAGTGCTGTCTGGTTTTGCTTTCTTTATAGCTGTCTCAGCTGGGAAAACACTTGAATGCTTTCAGAAAACATTTTCTCCAAGCCATTTCTCTTTATCAGATTGTCTGCTAGTGGCATGAGAACCAGATACAGGACTATGTAGTAGAAAAAAGACCTTATAATATTTTACTTCCTTTCCGTTAAAAAATTGTTATGATATAACGCTAATGGCCTTAACCCAGTCATTCTCCTATGCAAAAATGATAAAAAACACACTAATTTTCTTTTGTCATGCTCTTTTAACCAGATCTTTTTATTTCACATCATATTGCCTACATTTCTTAAAACTGAAAAACTGAACAAGGAGAATGAGAGAAGGGAGAGAGAAACAAACAAAAAAAAAAAAAAAAACAGGAGCACCGGTTTACATTAGTATGCTTATTATACTTAATAACTGATAAAAAATATTTTATAGAATGCAAAGAAAATCATGCACTAGTTAAATGCTATTAAGAAAAAAATTGTTTTACTTACAGTTAACCTTCTCCCTCCTCTTCCCCTCTCCTGAGTATTTTCCTGAACATTAATGACATGAAGTAAGGCATATGCTTTAGAGTCCCCTACACATTTAACAAAGTCCCGAAAAGTCCAATATTTCCAAATTTTATTGTTCTATTCCTGTTCATCTCCATCTCCAAAACCCTGTCTCCAGTTCATCTCCAGTGCACTATTAGTTCTTCTAGTCAACTCCTATGCTTTTTTCCCTGTCTCAAGGGGAAAGATTTCACTGGAGCAGTCTCTATGTGGTATTTATTACCGGAACAACAAGAAACAGAATCTCCTTCTATTTCACAGCTTATTTTTTGTTGGACAAACTTTTGTATTTCTTCCTCAGCATGTAAGTAATGTCTTTTGGCTTTTTCCGGTTGTGGGGTCGCCACAGCGGAACTCTGGTCCGCTCATGATTTTTTTACGGTGCCGAGTTGCCAGCCCGATATCCAACCTTCAAGGAAGGCACACCCATTCACGCATGCACCTACCTGCATGTCTTTAAACATCACTCAACCGTGGGGAGGACCTGCAGACTCCACACAGAAGATGCTCCAGCAGAGAATCGAACAGGAGATCCTCTTGCTGTGAGGCAAAAATGCTAACCACTGCACCACCAGGGCTCCTTTCCTCCAGGGGAAAACTATTTTGAAGATGCCTGGGTACAGAAGTTTGAATCTCATGCCTACTTTTCAGCATTCCCTAAATAATGGAAGCAATTTATTCTTCTTCTGCCTGGTACAATAAATACTCATTTTCCACAAACATTCTGCTGCCTCCCACTATCAGCACTTTGTCCTTCTGCCACAGTTTTGTCAGAATCAACTCCTTTTGCTGGTAAGATTGCATTTTTACTATTAAAGGTCTAGGTTGTTTTCTCATAGCCATGTTTGGAGCATGCACACAATGTGCCCTTCCAATTAACAATTCCTGTTGTGAATAACAGTCCAGTTGCTTATTTGTGCTTTCCTGAAGTTAATATAGTCTGTTCCTTCCAGCTTCTCAGGTACAGCAGAAAATCTGTGGTTTTCCCTATATGCTCTGTCCTCTAATTCTATTATTTTTTGAACCATCTCTTCTTGTGCAGCCATCCTTTCCTTCATTTCGACCTCTGAGGTTTGCAGTTTTATCATCTCATATGAGTATCTGTTTAAAGCTTCTTCCATTTTTTTCAGCCTTTTATTGTTTGAGTTGATATACTCCATCAGTGTTTCATTTATTTTAGTCAGGCCTGTGTGCAGCTGCTTTATACTTTCCTCAAGGTTACTGGAAGTCATGTCTGGTGCTTTCACCTCTTTTTGCTGAAAAGCTACAGTACTTTCCCAATCAGTGTTTTTCATTGCCTTTTGTAGCTATTTTCCTTCAGGTCCTCTGTATTTCGTTTTTCCTGGCATCCAAGTGGTGCATTTACTAGCCAGTTACTGAAGGTTTCTCATACATCCAGTTCCACTGGTTTTCTGTGCTATGTTTCTGTTTTCAAACTGGGAGAGCTAGAATTAAGCTGTTACTCAATGTGTAGCCATCTTGGAAGTCCCAATTATTTTTGACATTGTCCAAGTTTCTTGAGCTAAGAGGTTGAGGCATGTCCAGCCTATATTTTTTCTAGGTAAACCACTGAGGATTACAGTCAGTCAAAAATGGTAGACATTGCAGTTCTGTGCTTCTGTCCAGAAAATGTTTGTCAATGCAGAATCTGTTGTTCTACTCAAAATGGTGTCCTGCCTTTGGGGGAATATGACTAATGGCTGCTTTTTTCTCATTATTTTGAATTTGCAGGATTACTGTGATTTCTGTAAGGGAAACTTGGAATACTTCAATGGGTAGCTGCTGTTTCCATGGAATAAAGTTGAAATACATTCATGGATATCATGTTTAATTTTAATGTCTGCATGGAGGTCAGAGCTGTCTGTAGAAAGTAACTGACCCTGTTGTTTACTTGGTTTAAAGAATCACTTCCTGGCTTTGCTGGACTGTTGTGCATTAGTAGGATTACTGTCATTTATGTGAAGCAGCTTATAATGCTTTAATGTGTGGTACTGTTTCCATGGAACAGAGCTGAAGTACAAGGTATAACTTACTTTAAACATCCAACACCATTTTCTCAAAGGTTTGGGAGTGGCTTTGAATGACTAATGGTGACAGAGGAATGCCCATATGTAGCAAGGGGACATCATTTGTCACTAACGTATACCTGTTTAAAGCATTACAGTCCTGTGGTGGGAGGAGCAGGGATGACAGCAGCTCCTCGATGGATGTTATACCACGTCTTTATGCAAAAGTAATAATGTAGAGTCTGACTGACTAAAGGGCAAAGGTAGGGTATACTACTGCACATCCTGTAGTATATTGAAAGTAAGTTTTGTCATACGCAATACATGACTATGAATTTTAGGTATAACTGCAGATGATGGGCTGTCTACAGAAAGTATTTTACCCTCTTGTTTTCTCATTTTAAGCCATCATTGGCTACTTTTGAAGGACTAGTGTGCATCTGCAGAGTTAACATGATGTCTGTAAAGCAACGTGGAATACTTTAATGTGTAGATACTCTTTGTATGGACACCGTTGGAATACAATTCATTGCTGTCGCTAATCAGGAACATCTGAAGTGCATACAGAAGTAATTGTGACTGCTGAGTGGGATTTAAGGCTGTCTCTGGAAAGAAACTGATCTCTTGTTCTTCCATTTAAAAAGTCACTGTCTGGCTTTCAGGGTTAGTTTGTATTTGTGTGGAGTAAGATGGAGTACTGAAATGGACATAACGTATACACAGATGAAGTAAATATTATTGTTAAGGTTATCTGTAGAGTTTTACTCCATCGCATATCACCTACTCAGAGGTGATCTCTGCCTAACATACAAAGCTATGTCAAACCCAGAGCTGTTGGACATGCTCCACTTAAAGAAATCCCAATCCCACCAAGCTACACGCTCTAGGGACCTAAACCTTGTCACCACAATAAAAAGAACATGCTAGAGGGATAGATTCCTGTCCCATAGACTTCCCATACTTTGGAACAGACTACCTATCTATGTCAGACAGAGCTCCTCAGTAGCACTCTTCAAGAAAAATCTTGATGATTGGATGGGAATAGGAAATTCACCCCGGGGATCACTTCTGTGGCTCTGCTTGATAGGGGCACAGGAACATAATTTTCTTGGGTGGCGAAAGCCAGGGTACCTTTTTGGCTAGGCTTATATAGACCCTAGGGCCAATAGCCTAGTACCTACCTATGAACCTATGAAAATGACCAGCTGCCTGCTGTTGCTTCCTCATTATTCTGGTTTTGCAGGGCTAATGTGAAACATGTGAAACAACTTGTAATACTTTTAATGTATGACTACTGTTTGTGTGAACTACATTTGATGGCCATCCTCTTCTATTCCAGTCAAATATCTGAACTGTAGACAAAAGTGACTATTGCTGTCTGTTGGGGGTGGGGGGCTTTCTGGCTTAAACTAAATTACCATTTTTTGATTTTCTCAGTTTAATTTCTCTGCCAAAACAATAAGGCAAAAAATCATTGCAGAACATCCAGATCTCCACAGCTTCTAGGGGTTTGTGACCCCCATGCACTTAAAGTTGTATAAGACCATTTTAACACAATCTTAATAGTGGCATCTGCCCTGAGCTCCAGCTAGTCTAAAACCAACTCTGCTCAGAGGTGTACAAAGAGGATCACTGCATCTTGTGTGGGTGAGCTGGGGATGATGTAATTATTTTTTCAACTTTACCAGATTCTGTACAAGCATAAGTGCTTATTCATTTATAAAATTTGCAATTAAATTTTGCCTCTGTGTATCGTTTTATTTCTTTAACTTTACTCCCAGCCCTCAGAGGTCACTATTATTGTGTTGGACTGGTGAAAGTGTAGCAACTTTTTCTTTCACTTTCCTTTTAAATTTCAGAGGGTGGACGGAGGGTCAACTGAGGTTTTACAGGAGCAGAGTACTGTCTAAAAGTAACAAACTAGAAACATTACTGTAATTATTATTATTATTTTCCTCATAGTCAAATATCAGATGCGTATATAGGTGCCTCTCTTTTGTGGAATGGTAAAAAAACATTCTGTTTATGAATGGCTAACAGCAAGTATGTTTTGTTTTTCAGTTTTGTACAAGTCTGACATTAGAGGGATACACAGAAGGTGGTTGTCTTTTGAGGGTTTGAGGGGAAGGGGTGAACAGGCATGCTGTGTTTGTATGTGTTTGTGTGTGTATGCACACACACACACACACACACACACACACACACACACACACACACACACACACACACACACACACACACACACACACACACTCAGGTTTACTATCAAAATGTCAACATTTAAAATTAAAAATGGCTTTTACACCAAAAGATGATAACAAAATCATGCATACTAATTAGGTGAAAATTTCAAATCTGATGAACAAATTCAGCAGATTCACCATTTTCACCAAATATCGACTATCATATACTTATACCTGCTAAAATAGGTATAATTTATAAAATGGACCATGTTTTTGCAGGGGGGCAAGCACCCATGCAAACCCCTGCAAGCTATATAGTCTAACTCAGAGATTGCACTACAGTGAGGAAAAGGATAAATTTCCCAATCCGCACTGTACCGTGATCTCTATTCCTAACATCGACCTCATATAAGCAAATGCACAGTGACATTTGCTGCAAAGGACACTCACTCAATTGAAGGTTGGAAACACATGAATTGTCCAACTAACGTTTGGCATTCCCGTGTTTGCCGAACCTTCAGTCTTCATTTTGATAGTAAGCCATATATATATATATATATATATATATATATATATGTATGTATATGTGTATGTGTACACATATATGTATATAAATATGCATATATGTGTGTGTGTGTGTTTGTATGTGTATATTTAAAAAAAAATATATATATATATAAATATATATATATATATATATATATATATATATATATGTATATATATATATATATGTAGTTTACCTTCATGTAGCATATTGCAAATGGAAGAACAGCAATTGTCCGAAAGGAAGTTTGCAAAGTTTGCAAACGCTGAATGGAAAAAGGTTTGAATGTGCAATGAGCGAATGCACAGTGACATTCACTCATTGCACAGTCGACATTTTGGGGTGGATTGCACTATAATGAGGATCGGAAAATGGTCCCTTTCCCCACTGTAGTGCGATCTCGGAGTTAGAATATTAAAGTAGGGAGGTGGGGGGGGCACAGCATCCCACATGGGGGGGTGCAGGGGGGCTTGCCCCCCTGTTTTACACTTAATTAGATTTTTTTTCGACATTAATGTTCGAAAATCAGCGAATTTGCTTTTTGATTTGCTGATTTTCAAAAATTTAGAACTGTTGCTGTTTTCATTTTCGAGGTTACGATTCGCTCATATGAGCAATCGCACCACTGTGATTCGGCTTTGTAAAGGTAAACCTATATATATATATATATATATATATATATATATATATATCGTCCATCTGCCGTTTGGCACTTCCGTGTTCGCCGAACCTTCATTCTTCATTTTGATAGTAAGTCATATGTATATATATATATATATATATATATATATATATATATATATATATATATATATATATATAGATATATAGTTATATAGGTATATATATATATATATATATATATATATATATATATATATATATATATATATATATATATATATGTATTATATATAGATATATATTATATATATATATATATATACACACACACACACACACACACACACACACACACATACACACATATGTATATATGTGTGTGTGTGTGTGTGTGTGTGTGTGTGTGTGTGTGTGTGTATATACATATATCAGCAGCAACTTCAAGTATATGATGTGTATGATTTTGGCCATTTGTCCTTTAATTTTCATCACAATTTAACACCAGATGGGGACACACAAAGTCACTACCTTTTTTAAGTGGTGTAGGGAGGTAAGTACTATTTTGAGATATGATTTGTGTATCACCACATGCATTTGTCTTTGTCTGTTGTGCACTGTTATTTGGTTAACTTTGAGCATTAATTTTTGGATGCAACTCATTTCCTCCGTAAATAAAAATGTATGATTGAATTTCTTTCCTAATGAATGTTTTTTGTTTTGCCTTCATTGAATCAAAAGTTTGGCAGAGCATTTATAACTCCATGCCTTCAAGCTGCCTAGAGATCACTAGACCTCCAACTTAATTTAGTTATTACAATATAGTTTTGGTCAGTTAGGGTGTGTTACAAAGATTCTGGAAAACCATGGTTAAAGAAGACGACTGAATTTGTTCCCATAATCATGATTTTTGTGCAGGCTATCATTGGATGAAAAGATTGTTTAAAAAATATGTAAGATACACCACAGAGCATCTAGACCCCCCCTAGATTATTGCATTATGTAGCCTTGGTCAGTTAGGTTGTGTTAAACGGGTTCAAGGAAAAACAAATTTGATGAGCAGGACTGAATTTGTTCCCTTAATCATGATTTTTGTTCAGACTATCATTGGATGAAAGTTGTTTAAAAAAGGCAAAATTTACCTCAGAGCATCTAGAACCCCAGATAAATGCAGATGTTTCATACACAGTTAACTAGAGCATTCTTGCCTAGTTAAAATATGTTGAATGTATACAGGAAAAACTGATCAGTAAGACAAACTGTGAGAAAAAGGAAGAAAAAATGTCATCTGGATGGTGTGGGTATAACAGGATGGGGGCACCTGGTGATGTGTGCTTTTGTGTTGGGGGGGCAGCACAGATCCCTTTAGCCTAGGATACCATTTGACCAAAGGCTGGCCCGGCAGGCTGGTTATTCATTTCACAGCTTTGCTGACACTTTTTTACTTGTTTTAGTTGTTGTTCCTACAGGGCTTCAGCTCTTGATTGTAACACTGAATATTTCTTAATCAAGGGAAACAATTTCCCCTGTAGATTCCTTGTCAAGGGTTTTATTTGTTGATCATCTGCTCCCTTTGAGTCATAACCTGGTTGTTAGCTCTTGCATTCAACCTCTCTCTGTCTGCTAGCACCTTAAATGCCATTGTGGAAAATCAAACAATCTGGGACCAGCTGGAAAGAATATCTTCAGTGAAGGTAAATAAAGAAGTTTGCATTGCAGCCCATTTTGCTTGCATTTGTGTTGAAATGGAAAGGAAGTGGTCTGTGTTTTCCTTGTCTGAGCTGAGAAATTCTGATCAATATATATTCTGTGCCTTCATGCATGATTTTAAAGCAGGTTTTCACAGGCATGCAAGCATCATTTCCCTTGGTTGATAGGGTGTAATTCTAACTAATATTTGGGCTGCCTTGAATTTCTTCCCATGCCATTCTGTGTGCACACCTCAAGATTATAGGTTCAAAGGTAGGTACTAGGCTATTGGCACTAGGGCCTATATAAGCCTAGCCAAAAAGGTACCCTGGCTTTCTCCACCCAAGAAAATTATTTTCTTGTGTCCCTGTCAAGCAGAGCCACAGAAGTGATCCCCGGGGTGAATTTCCTATTTCCCTTCCAATCATTTTTCTTGAAGAGTGCTAATGAGGAGCTTTGTTTGACATAGATAGGTAGTCTGTTCCAGATTATGGGAAGTCTCTGGTTATTTCTTCTGGATTGAAACATGTCCACTCAGATAATTTAGTCATCATATATTTAATGCAGTCTTTGCCTTCCAGTCCTTCTGGGACCCCTGCAAGTCATAGGTTTTTGCTGTGAGCCCTGTCTTCCTGGTCTATTGCCATGGCATCGAGTCTTGCCTCATTTGCTATGGCTTTGGATTTTAAGAGTTCATTCTGGATAGTATCAGAATGTTCATTTACTACTTGAGCAATCTCTTTTAACTTCAGGCTCATCCATATTTGGCTGCTGCATGTCTGCCTGGTCTGCGATGGTAATGTTGATTTGCTGCGATTGAATTGGGGCAGCTTTACCTTGCTTATTTTTGAGTATCCTTTGCTGTTTGTTCATATAAAGACTTTCTGGACTTTATTCAATTGGACTCTGGACTCTGAAGCAATTATGTCTAAAAATTTCCATCAGCACCTCGATGAGCTTGCTTTTAAGCAACAAAGGCTGAAATTAAATCGCCATGCTGCTGCTATAACTACACTATACTGGAAGACCCCCTCCATGCCCCTTCTGTTTTGTGTGCAGTGACTGCTACCAATTACTGCTTATTTTTTTCCAGGTACTGTCTTATAGGACTGCAAGCATGTGAAGGATTTGCTTTTTTGTTACCCAGATCATACACTTCCAAAAAGTTATATCTGAATTTAAGTAAAGGGCTTACGAAGCAAAAATGAAAATGAATGCAACATAGTGCATTCTGTGAGTGTACTTCAAGTGACTGAATTGTCAAAAGTTCAAGCTTTTGAAATACCAGTTTGAAAATTAACTTTTTTGAACACTGCCGATATTTTGATGTGGGAAATTGCTGTACGTTGGGACAGGAATATGCCTTTTTCCCACTGTAGTGTGATCTCAGAGTTGGTATATGTAAGTAAAATGGTGCGTGAGGGATGCTGAAAGGCTTGTGCATGTCATGTGCCACTGTATATTACATCCAGAGGCATGTCGACAGTGCTAACTGGCTACATCACAGGTCTCCATTTTGTTCTGTTTTTAACTTTTTTTGCTTGCATGTGAATCATTTAGTTAATTTATCCTGCTATTAAAAGGTACATACATGAAAAGTACATATACAATAAAAAATAGTTTCACTACTGGTGTGGATTGGATGAAAATCAAGTCATAATGGCAACCAGTGCAATGGCTCTGCTATCTGGGTACCAAGGTAACTCTGCAACCAAGGTATTCGGGTAAGCATCATGAAGTATGATTTTGGGATGACCGTAAATACAGACTTTTCCAAGGGAGTGATTACAAAATGTACCTGCAAAGAGACTTACTAATGGTTGGATGTTGCAACATTTAATATACATGCAGTGAATTTATTTCAGTAAACATTTAGTAAAAAAATATATACAGTATTAAGCATATTTCATGTAACAGTGCAGATGATCCAGTTAAGAGACATACAGAGAAACTTTCATGTTGAAAGTGGTATGGTAATCTCTTAAGGATGAAACAGAAGTAGATTGACTTTTCATGAATTGACAAGCTATGTAAAAGCATAGCATTGGCATATAAATTTGTGTGAAAGCATTTTGAGTTATATGTTGCAACTTAAATGTACAGAAAGTGGGATTCAATGTTTTGAAGCAAAACAGACTATATGTTTGTGTACTGATTAAAAAAAACATGACTTGGACACTGTTGCACATAGTTTGACATTATCATGAAAGACTGGACAAATGTTACTTGAAAAAGAAAAAAAAATACTACCTACAGGTTTACACCAGAGTTATCAATTACAGCCCTGCTTGATTTGGGATGTGGGCACTATTAAGGGTACATAATGGCTGGCAAGAAGTCGAGCAAGTGGTATAGAGTGATAAAGTCCTGACGATGACCCAGGCAGTACGTATTTGATTAGCAGCTGGATTAACTAATTGAGCAGCAGGAAGGGGTGGAGGAGTGTCCATCCTGGAGAGCAGTTGTCTGGGTGTCCCCATGATGTCTCTGGTAAAGGCTAAGGATTATACAAGGAGTGCATCATCTAAGTGATATGAGGGTGGCATATGTGGCTATGACTGTTATGGTCTCTGTGATTGCTTGCCTAGTATTGTATCTATGTTTCTAAACCCAATCACTGGTAAAACCACATAAGCAGTAATGAACCAGCATAGTTAAAACACATGTGAGCATGCTGCCTTTACCCTACCATTAGGAAGTTAAAGAAGCTAACTTCCCTCAAAACAATAAACTAAAAAACAGGATTACACTTTCTTAACATCTTTGAATGAAACAGTACAAACTAAGTCCTTAAAGATGCAAGCTATAAAGTATAGAAAGGAGCCATCATTCCAACAGCATAAAGTGAGTTCTTCAGTTGAAATCCTGTTAATGCATCTTCATTTGGTAGCTGCCATCTGTGCTGCGAATAAGGCTGTGCCTGTTAAAGACTCCTTGAGCAATTTGTTTGGTCTTACTATTGAGTGGTATTTGACGTTGCTAAAGTTTTGGGATGTTGTATCGGCAGTTGATTATGGACTGTGGGGGTTGGGTTCATGTCACCTATTTGAGAATGCCTGATTTCAATGGTCTCTGACCATGGCCATGTTATATCCTTGGAGAATATTCAATTTTATTAAGAAAAATGAAGAATTACACAATGTATGGACAATTTCTACCACAATGAAAAACAACAGCAAGTTTTCCAGTTGCTCCATTGTTAGAAGTCCAGTGGTCTCTCAGCCATACTGTGTACTATTGGGCAGTCCTAGTGCTGACAGCTCATACTTCTGGCTGTCTGAAGTCTCACTCTAGCATATAAACAAGACATATGGTTCTTATGTCAGTGTAACAAACAATTATACAAAGTGCCTGGTGGTAGTGGTAGGGATGGGCATGGGCTGGATACTCGATGGGAAATTGGCAAAAAAAAAAACCTAAAAAATAATAAACAAAAACTAACTAACTAAAATAAAATGTACAGCATGTTCCTGGACTGCCTGCGATGTTTAGGACCTCACCAATTCTACTTCCAAATGTTATTTTACTACATGATAGGACATGGTGCTAGAGTAGTACACCATGCAGGGTACACAACTAAGTTAGGCAAACTTTTCTGGAATGCGTGTGCAAACAAGTCAGACATCTGACTATCACAGACCATGCCATGCATTTCCTAGTAATGTTAGTCTTATTTCAGAGCCACTGTTGAAAATAACAAGCACAAGTCTTGCAAATTGCTTGCTAATCTTGCCTGAATAAAGAACTATGATGGGTAATAGCATGGTACAAATATGGCAGCACAACTGAAAGTGCAAGTCTGAGGAGTTCTGGAAAGTAAGGCAAGTAAAGTTCAGTGCAAGTGCTTCTTACATAGTACTATGGGAAGCTACCTAAACTGGTGACCCAACAAAGTTTTGCTGTGATAAATATAGTTGTTAGGATAGTCTCTGTGAGATGTCTGGCCTTATGTACATTGTTGACAACTTCCTTTTATAATGGAAGAAATGCTTAGCACCCATTTCCAAATGCTGTTGCACTCTATTTACAAACTATGTTAGCTAGTGTTTTGGAGTAAACCAAAAGACATCATAAAGACTGGCTGAAGGAATATACTGTCTGTCCCACGAGTGTCTATTGTACTGAATTGTCTGTCTTTTTAGTATGTTACTGTTAAGCGAGTGTACCATAAGCAGTGTTTTGTTGGCTGATGTACGGTTTGAGTGAACTATTGTATAATTTTTCTGTAAATATGCTATCATCACCTGTATACAATCCATTGCAACTATTAAACAGTGTAGCTCAAGGGCATCACT